>NC_090893.1:2325786-2375786 GCF_036669925.1 Montipora capricornis | reverse complement strand
TAATGTGCAGATAAGTGGTATGAATGTGCAGATAAGTGGTATGAGCGTTATGATTGTACATATAGCCCACAAAAGGTGTCTGAAAATGAGAAACTGGAAGTCCAAGGTTTGAGACATAAAGATCCAAACAAATACATGTAAGATCATGGAGTACTCCAGTCTAGACCAGACTGAAAAGGTGGACAAAATTAATATCAGGATCTGAAATGGGAATTTAAGATTGGAGCTGCAGTGAGGTGATGGTGATTCCCACAGTATTATTGGTGCTTTGGGTACGATCTCAAAGAATCTCAACCATTGGCTAATTACGACAAGCCGTAATCTAAAGACTGGAACCTTCCAAAAGGTCTGCCTCCTGGGAACGGCTAGGATTTTGAGATATGCCCTGAACGTCTAAGGTTACAGGTTGCAACTTGATCCTCATTTGAATGTTACCAGCTTCTGAAGATCAGTTTAGCCGAGAGAGGACTAGTAATAATAACCTTTAGTTTTTAACTTTAAAATCCAAGTAAAGCTGTTTCTCCACTCCTCGTATTTATAGCACAGTGGGTCTTTTCTATAATGTTTAAATAAAGATTTGTAATTAATTTTGGTTTCAGTGCAAGACTTTTCCAATTTCATTGACGTTTTCACAAGATGGGAAACTTTTTGTCACCTTGGCAACAGACAGAAAGGTTTGATATCTCTCTGATTTGATTGCATGCATTATTTTTTCCCATCTAAACTTATTCCTTGGTGGGATGGAAGATTCCGTTTTGGAGATGCCTTTTCAAAAACAAACTAAACTGGTCATTTTCCCGGGTACATGTCCCTCTTCCCCTGTTTTTGACTTTTAATTTGAATTTCCCCGTTTTTGTTGTGCTTAATGTAGGTCAGAGTATTCAGATTTCTGACTGGAAAGAAGACAAGAGTGTTTGATGAGTCACTGCAAGTGTTTAGTGAGATGCAACAGGTATCTAAATACAATCACTGGCTGCACTGCAGTACACAAAAATCTGAGTGCACTTGCATTTAAATGGGAGGCGTGGTGGCTTCATGTGTGCTAGACTCCGGATCGAGTGGTCCGGGTTCGGGTCCTGGCTGGGGACATTGTGTTGTGTTCTTGGGCAAGACTCTCACGGTTCCTCTCTCCACCCAAGTGTATAAATGGGTACCGGCGAATTTAATACTAGGGATAGCCCTGCGATGGACTGGCATTCCATCCAGGGGGGAGTTGAAATACTCCTAGTCGCTTCATGCTACGGAAACCGGAGATAAGCGCCGGCCTGATGGGCCTTCTGGCTCGTAAGCAGAGACTTTACCTTTTTTACTTGCATCAAATATTAATATCCCTTAGTTACTTTGTTATTAATTATTCACATTTATTTATTAACATTATTATTAATACCACTCAGCTAATGATACTATTTATTACTTACAAGACCGAATCTAGCGCTTGAACTGAAACACAAATTACCGCCTGCAAGCCGGCTAGAGCTCCAACCAAAAGAACTTTTTGATGTTCTTAGGCTTATTTAATTCAGTCAGTTTGTGATGTCTAAACAGCTCCCCCAAGGGATGACACATAGCCAAGTAAAATGGTGGCAAAGGGTGAACCTACTAAGTGCTAAATAACCTTACATTTGTGGCCTACGTTTTAGCAAAAACAACAACTGCCAGATATGGAGTTTGGAAGACGCATGGCAACAGAAAGAGATTTGGAAAAGACTGACACCTTAAGGTTCTCCAATGTAGGTAATAAACTGCTCCTTTTGTGATAAAAACATCATTATATTTTCTCTGATTGAATCACAATCACAATCTAACGCCGATTTAATAAATTCGTTTGAGAAGAAAAACCTATTTTAAGCTCTTCAACACGACAACAACAAAAGCCTTTCTATTAATCACGTCACTGTAAAAGTTAATTAACTTACCGTATTTTCTCGAGTAAACGCCGGGCCGGCGTTTATTTAAAAATCGGCAGTTTTGACCTGGCTTTTTAATCGTTTATTCGGGGTCAGGCGTTTATTAATAAAATGCGATTTCAGCCATTTTTTCAGGTTGATTTTTCAGGTTTGTCAGTGCGGGACGATTTTTCCCTGGATTACCCGAAGTTACAGTATTATGGTACTGTACATACGGCACGTGTACATGAACCATGTTGCAATCAAAAATTTGTATCGCTAACAAACAGCGCGTAAACGATATATGAATGATGTAGGAGCAAGTAAATGATATGAGTACAGCCAGAGACGAAATAGAAGACTTCATTCCAAACGCAAATAACTTTCACACAGCACGATCAAATTTACGGCTGAAATATCAGAAACAGAAATTGCATTCTTGGACACAAAAGTGTACAAAGGCGACAGATTTAAAAAGGGGTCTTTCCTTGACGTGCAAACACCATTGAAAAAGAGAGAGAGACCTTTCAATACCAGTTTTATTCGTGATTCGTGTCATCCACCAGGCTTTACCAGAGGATTCATAAAAGGGGAAGCACTACTGCTTCTACGAACAAATTCTTCTCACTTAACGTTTGAAGAAAACGGGAGAAACTTCAAGCTACGCCTTAAAAACAGGATATCCAGAGAACACGGTGGAAAGCGAGAAAGATCATTAAAAAATACAAACAACGAACGATGCACGTAGTACAATACTGTACTGCCTTTTGTCACACTGTGCCACCCAGTCCTTCCTAATTTGAAGAATGTACTTATAGGGAAATGGCACTTTGTTCAAAACCAACCACACTTAAGGGCAAATATTTATTAAAGGAGCCCATCCTACTATCACATCGCAAAGGAAAATTCCCAAAAGACGTCCTGGTCAGAGCTAAACTCTGAAGACACACGATCATTTGCAGACAGCAGGAGTCGCGTAAGCTCGTCAACCTTTTTTTTAACACGTTTATTAAAATACCAAAACAGTATATTGTACGTCTTGGTATGTCGTAACAGTGCCATTCAAGAGATTACCATTTACTTGTAACCGTTCCTTGTGATTTCGACCCCGAATAAACGCCGGGACCCCGATCAAATGCCCCAGGCTTTTAGTTTAAAATCGGCAGTTTTGACCCGGCGTTTAATAGAAAAATACGGTAAAATGGTTTAAGAAATTCATTTTTGAAGTTGAATGTCACATTTTCATTTTCACAATTCGATATCGCTTTTCAACTTCACATTTTTCGAACCTCTCTTGTTTTGTTTTGTTTTATTTTTTACTCTCTTACATGTACGTTTTGGGCAAAGCTCTAACTAGTTCTGATGATCCAATAATTTTTGTCCAAACGCTCTCGTGGTCCTTTTTAATGCATCTAACGTTCTGCCCTAACGCCCTGCAGGGCCGGGACAGGTGTAGCTGGAAGCCCGGTTAACGCTAACCATTGGTTTTAGAAGGATCAAAACCCATAGGTTAGCGCTAACCATGCTTCCTTCGAGCAACCCAGGCCTGGCTTTAATGTAAAACGCTCAAACGTTTCGATCTGACGTTTTGCGGTTCAAAGACTTAATTTTTTTGCCGTTGCTAACGCTTTTATTCTTTAATGTGAAGTATGAGATCTTCCCTCGTGTTAGACCCTTGGTTTAAAAACGTGTCCCTCGTTGCATAATGTTCCCTCTTTCTCTCTTTCCTTAACTTTATTTTAATGTTTGACTCAAACGCTTTAAACTATTGCTATTCTCAAGAACGAACAAGCAGTGCATTTGATGTGATGAACAAGGTGTGGTGTTTATTAATAAGCTTGCTGTTAATGACATAGTGACATGTGTGCGCCTACGTTGTCGCCGGTCAAAACCTCAAATCTGGTGGTTTCACTTTGCTTTTACGCTGAGTACCGCGAAGTTATTTGCTAAAATGCGTCCCGCACGTTCAGCATGATTATTTTGTCGCGCTGTCGTCGTTTTTGAAACTCCCTAATACTATTGGCTAAAAGACGAAAATAATCATGCTGCACGTGCGGCACGGATTTTTGTACGTTTCTTTGCTGTACTCTGCAACACAACAAAGTTAAAAAAAAAAAAAAAAGAGTTTCGGCGACAACATGACCATTCTCATTTTGATTACACGTGACGTCGCGGCGGCCATTTTGGTGGAACGAACGATACTGAAAAAGTCTTTTGGGAATTTGACTCTATTATTATGCAAAACTTGAGCTACATTTTTCTATTGTTTTGGCACCAACATGGCCGTCTTATCACGTGAGTGCAATCAAAGAATACAATAGTGTATCCCTTTATTTCTTCTCAATCATTATTTCAAAACCTCTATTAACATCCGAGTTATACAACCCATATTGTACAACATGAACGATATGGAAATATCGAAATACACAAAAAGGTGTAAAGTTGAATTTTGAAGTGACATATTTGTTGCCCCAGCCGCCTATTTCGTTTTGAAGTACGGCTCTTTCTGAAAGGGCAAGTCTTGGTCTTCTATTAAAGTTAACGTGGTAGATGACTGATATTGTTTGTCTTTGGACTCTCCATCAAGTGTTTGATGAAAGTGGACATTTTCTACTGTATGCCACAATGCTGGGAATAAAAGGTGTGTGATTTTGGTTATTTTCTCCGGTGCAGTCGCATTTGTTGACTGCGGGAAGTTCCTTGTTTGTCAGTGTAGCCTGAAGTGCGGGCGTCTTATTACTAAGCGCGAGTAGGATCTCGTTGATCACCCATCTGTCTTCCACCTTTTCAATAGGCCTTTTTCGCATTCTCGTCACCAGAGCCTCGGGTCGACCCAAGGCTCTGGGAAACTCTATTTAGGAGAGCATGCGCCGTAGGGATCTTATGGCCAAAAATTGGCTATTTGAACCTTACTGCGCCTGCTCACTCCTCGTGCTAACATGAATGCACCAATTAGACACGCTTTGGATTGTTCTTCACGAAAACCAATGAGAAGACACTTTGTTTCAGGGTTCCCCAGAGATCTTCTCTCCCTCGATCAAGAGAAGAGCTCTGGGGTCGAGATTGGCCTTTTTCGACTATTAAAAAATATATATTAAAATTCAGCTTGAATGAGAGGTTCTGAGGACAAAGACAAAGGGAAGTGGATGATATGCAAATATTTTTCACGTTCATTCCAACGTGTTTCTATTGTTTTTGTCCTCACTGCATCATTGTGATTAAGCTGAATATTTGATATTTCGAAAATGGCCGATTGCATCTCTCCTCAACCTTTCGTTGTTTGAGCAATTTAAGATGGCGGGCTAGCATTTCGTGAAAGAGCATACTGAGCGAAGAATACTCCTGCACTGCAGGCTGATGTCCGTTGAGTTACGCGCTTTTGTAGTTGATCTTGTTTTGTCACGCAATCGAGAGAAACGGCCAAGGGAGGTATAGACCACTTTACTCCTTTTTTTTGTATTTATGTTAATGAGACTTACTGCTCTCATTTTGAAACAAATGTTACTTTGAAATTTGCTCGTCGAAGCGAGGCTAGAAATGCTTATTAGCATTAAAAGAGAAGAATATTTTATTTAGCCGTCATATGGGAGAAGTCTCTCCTTACTTTCCCTAGTAAAATGAAGTGAAGTGAAGTTATTAGTCTCTCCCCTTTGGGGCTTTGCAGGACTAATTTACAATGCTTTTTGTGGGGGACTTTGGCCAGACTGCTTGTTACGCAGTTTACAATAATGTTATTTAGGAAGTGAAAGATGCCCCCGACCAGATTAGGTCAGACCACAACACCGGGGACAACGTCCCCTACTCTCATCGAATACTGAGTGGGTTCTTTAACGTCCCATACAATTTGATTTCCAACAAGGGCTATGAGACGGGACCTCCGGTTTACAGTCCTTATCCGAGAAGACTTGAAAGTCTAACCATTTGCAGGTGTAATACAAAGGCAACACTTTCCCCGTACTTGCAGTTATTTTAAGACCCTGAGTGTTGGTCTGGCCGGAGTCGAACTCTCGACCTCCCGCATGGCAGGCCGATTCTTCAACCATTTGAGCCACCGATGCGCGGTGTCACAGTCTCTCTCGAGTCTCTCTGGGCCTTTTGTCACGATTGCGTGATAAAAGGCGATTGACTAGGAAACGCGCAGCTGGAGTGACATAAAAGGCACTGAAAGCAAATAGTTCAGTTTTTCTTTTCGCGTCTCACTGAGACAAGTGCCTACATGTATTTGCAAGGTTCCGAATGAGTTGTCATGTGAACTTTTGTGCCCCTGACAACCTCGTCCTCAGGGTCCTCTCGGCTTTCAATAATGTGGCTCTTAAGGAGAAACCGGCCAATTGAAAGTCGAGAAGACCCTGGAGACGAGGTTGGGATGTTGACTGCAGCGTAACCTCTTCCCCCCCCCCCCCAACCCCACCCCCCCCCCCAAAAAAAAAAAATAAAAAATAAAATTGAGGCGCCAAATCCCATGGTAATTTAAAGAGGGTGGGGAGGGATTCAGTACAGTATGTGAATGAGACACTTGTGGTCTATGTAGCGTGGTAATCAAAATTACTTTTTTTGTTTTTCTAGTCATAAATCTTCACACAAATAGATGTGTGAGAACAATTGGCAAGGTAAGAGGACACGTCGACTTTTCCATGTTGATAACAATATTTTGATACAGAATATAAGGGTCGCTTACCTTCATCTTGTAATCTAAGTACTCCATTGCCCGCTTTCGTAAATAAATTAACATGTCAATCTACCCCTAAAAAGGGCTGTAAACGATGTTTCATTTCCTGGCTTTCAACAGCGCTCGTAGAACAATCCACTCATTTTCTTCACTCACACAACACCTTTCTCCAAATTTTCGTATGTCTACTTGTCAAACAAATGTTCACTCTAACGTTCCATACGTATTAATTATACATTTCGAAAAAGTCAAGGAATGAAGTGTGACCAGTCATACATACATACATATTCTTTATTTCACCTCGAAGATTCAGAGTAGCTTATATAAGCTTATGCCTTCGAGACCACAATGCAACTAAATACGACACTCGCACAATAAAATGCTAAAATTAAAAATATGCTAAACAGTATATATTATAAAACCAAATTGCAACGCTATTAAAATGAGTCATAGTTTAGTATTCTACGCTTAAAATCCTTAAAACCAGATGTTATAAACGAATTGGGAAGAGAGTTCCGTAATTTAGTAGCTAAATATGAGAACGAATGCAGGCCGTAAGTTCTTGCTTTTGGATTAGGAAGAGACAGGATATAATTGCCACGCAAACTATAGCTTGTAGAGCGCAGAGTAAACATTTTATTTAAATATTCAGGATAGTTACCAAAAAACAGACTCGTATATAGTATAACTCAGAAATTTTGAGGGCGTCATACAGAGGTTTAGAATTGCTGTTATCAAGTGAAGTGCCGTAAGGTGGGTTATAGTCCTTTAGTATGAATCTAAGAATGCGCTTGTTAAGACAGTCCATTTTTTCAGTTTGACGCGCACCACACAAATGCCAGACCGACAAGCAATAATTAAAGTGTGGCAGGATAAACGCTTTATACAATCTAAGGAGGGCGTTCCTCTAAATTAGCTTACGAAATCTACGCATTACGTTAAACTGGTTGTTTATCTTCTTGCAGATAGTGAAAAGAAAAAAGCTTATCCATATTTATTCCGAATATAGCTATAAAATTTTTTAATAGAATCGAAAACTTGTGTTCAATTTTCCCAGTATCATGGCTTGATGTAACGCAATTAATTTATTATGAACCCAACAATCTTCAGTCATTTCGCCACCGTGAAGATTACCCAAATACAATCCGTTTCAATCTTGTCCATTTGTAGCCATCCATACTTCTCTTTCCTTTTGCAGTATTTCTGTTATGTTGTTCAACAGTTTTAAGTGGTTTTTGCAATGTTTCATTCTACTTTTTGAGCATTTTGGGTGTCATGAAATTACATCATTTTGCGTGACATAGCCCCTTTAATTGCCCTCGGGCCCCTGCAATTTCCCTCTACTAGAGCGGATTTCAAATGAGTGTCGTAAAACGAAAACCAAAGTAATTACTTTGGCCAATCAAAAAGGACGGAGACAATCCGATAAACCAATCAAAACTCGAAGTAATTACACGTAGCCGACACAAAGCGCGGGAAAGTGTGCACGTGCGAGCCACGATTGGTTTTGGTTTCACTTCTGATTGGTTGAAAAAATGGCGCGAGAACTTTGAACCAATCACTGAGTGAAGTAATCATAAACCAAAGCAATTCGCTAATTACTTTCGACACTCAATTGAAAACCGATCTAATGACGCCAAATAATTAAGTTAATGGTTACATGGAAGACGTTAGCACCGGACGATAAATTTTTAAACATACCTTTCATTTCAATTTTATTCCTGGAAAGCTCCTAAACACTTTTCATGCCGAATGACTTGGAATAATCGATCCCAAAATGATTTCCGCAATAACTGGAAGTTATATTTTTACATAACGTTTTCATAAATCCCTCGTCGTTGTCGTCCTTTGTTAACAACGTGAAATGACTCAGTCCTCTCCTTTAAAAACGACTTTTGATTTGTTTTCGCGTTGATTTCAGTTGATTTTAGTTTACAATTACCCCAATAGACCTTTCCTCTGTTTTGGACGCCATCTTGGCTAGGGGGGGGGGGGGGGCAAAAACGGCTAAGATTACAATAAATGTATGGGATTTTGGCCGACTTTGGACCGCGGTAGCGCCGCTACAAAGAGGCGGATATCCACAGTGAAAGTATCTTTTAAAATACATTTTTTATACTGAACAGATTCAGGCTACAACAACCATAAACGAATTAAGATTTCATACAAACCCTTCTTATCCAACTCATGCGAATTTGCCACGAAATTAGAAGCCACATGAGAAGATTTATAATTGGAATTTACGGAAGTCGTACCTTCCATAATGGCCTTATTTTCTGTTAAATGAATGATATCAATAAAGCTATTTAAAGCAGTGGCAAAAGTTGGAAATCCGTCCCTTTTTAGTGGCACTACAGCAGTTCCAAGTCGGTCAAAATCCCATTCAAGCCAGGATGGCGCCAAGATGGCGTCAAAAACCGTGGACCCAGCGCGAGAAGACTAGACATCTAAACGCTGATTTTCTTTTTTATTCAATTACCCTGCTTCATTGTCATGACGTCTCTTTTCATGTGATTTGTTTTTACTTGGCATTTGCATCTGTTTTAGATGGAGAATGTGCGCTTTGTGCAATTAGCTCTTCATCAAGGCAAGGCAAACAAGGCTAAAGCCGCAGTCACAATGGTACGTTGCTCTAAAAGGACACCAAACTCCTTGAATGCAGTATAAAATAAACAGTTCTTTCATCGCATCTGATGTCAAGGCAGCCGTGTTGGTTTAAAGAAAAATAGCGAAAAAGTCTTTTGAGAATTTCACTCAATTATTATGCAGAACTTGAGCTACATTTTTCTATTGTTTGACACCACAATGGCTGTCTTATCACGTGAGTGCAATCAAAGTATAAAAGGATTTTATATATAGATAGTAATTCCATAAATCCTCAGTTGGGCCCCCGGTGGGGTTCATTTGAGAGTGGTGCTTAATAGAGGATTTACAGTAGGTTTTGCTTGAAAACATCGGAGTGCTTCTTTGCACTTGACTATTCACTATTTTCGATTGTCCCATAATATACTTTGTTTGTCCCCTAAATTTTCTATAAACTATTGTTTTCAAATGCTCTTGGGAATATGCAGTGTCCCAAGAGCGTTTGAAAAGTGTAGTTTATGGAAAATTTACAGGGGGGGTGGGGGGGCAAACAAAGTGTATTGTGCGGCTTTCGAAAATAGAGAACGGGAGATTCGTTTTAAGCCGTGTTCAAATTATTGTGCACACTAGATCCGATATGCTCGAGGATTTTATGTCTCGATTGCAACTGCAGTGTGCTAAATTTAAGTAAGGCTCTTGCTGAATATTGTCCTCGAAACTCACATTGTTTGGCGGACAAAGTTTGCAGCCAATATAAACTTTGTTAATGTTGTATATAGTTATATCAATAGACCAATGTGCATCCCTCCCAGTAACGCAAATCGATAAGAAATCGGTCCGAATTTGTAGCGCTTGTGGCATTAAAATAACTCGTAAACTCTCTTACTCACTCCGCCGCTCGGTCGCCTCTCTGAGTTTATCAATAGAATAAAGATCAATTATAGAATTAAAAAGCTAGTTAATGAAAAATAAAATGTCCATATTGAAAGCTGAACTTAATCGTAAATTGGCCTCTAGGAAAAGGAGACTGGTCCACTCATCCCCAATTCTGGCAAATTGAAGAGAGCTTGCATGTTTTAATATATCTACGTATTTGTTTTATATGTATGTATGTTGCTCTCTTCTCTTTTTCACGATTTGTAAAATCTTTGTTTGTTTGTTTGTTTGCTTGAATAAATATTAATTTAAATAAAAAACAAACAGAAGGACAAAAAAGAAAATGACTCGAACACTGTACCAAGTGTAATCGTTCATTGCAAGCGCCTTTCTTTTTTGTTTTGTCTTTTTTACCGTTTTATGTTCAAACAAATCTCTTTTAATAAATAATTGTATATAGTAATACGGTGTAAAATCAACTTACACAGGAAATGGAAGCATCCGACAACCCTTCTCTTCAAAGTGGTGAACCTGACCCGATGTTGTTCTGCACAGCGTCAAAGAAAAACAGGTTTTACGTGTTTTCGACACGACAGCCTGATTTAAGGTAGGTTGCAGTCCTCCCACAAGCATATAGTGGTGAATAGACCTTTTTGCAGATGCGGCGGCCATTTTCATTTCTATTGTTTCAAATAGCTATTATGGGATGCCCAAGGAGCAAATACATATTAATTTGCCCCCTGAGCACCCAATAATTTCATCCCATAATTTCGAAACAATAGAGCGTTTTCACGTGACGTCACGGCGGCCGTGTTGGTAAAGCTAAACAATGGAACGGCAGCCATGTTGGTTTACCCAACCAATCCTCCGGGAATTGAGTTCTATAATCATGCAAATGTTTTCTTTTGTTTCGGTGAAAAAACAAGGTTACTACTGATCACGTGATTGAAAAGACTTTATAGGCATGAAAATGGCCTCCGCATCTGTAGAAAGGTCTATTAAGAGGGCGGTGTCGCAAAATTTTGCCAAATTCAGCGACCGGGAACTGGCAACCAAATCGCCCAAAACGTGAAAAACTAAATACCAGGAGCCATCTGGAGCGTGCAACTTCCATACAGCCTCTGTGAAACGTAGTTTTCACAAGTAGGTTTATTTTTAGACTAGCCCTTCCCGCGAATTAGGTCAAAAAACAAAGGCAGTTCCGGTTCGGTGACCCTATGACGTCAGCTTAATTTCTTGTAATTGGTCATCGGGCTCCTGTGGGAGTCTAATTAGCGGGAAATTCAATCTAAAAATAACCTTACTTGTGAAAACGCCGTTGCACGAACACAGTAGAGTTGTAGGCTCCAGATGGGCTCCTGTAAATACTTAAAACATTGAAGGAAAGTTTGATCAAAGCAGCCAATACAAATTGAGGCAGGGATGTCTGTGTTAACGTTAATTTGCATACCTAGAAGGGCGAGGAATTGGTAAAACTACACAAAATTAACTGCACTGCCGTGACACAGTCCCTTTAAGCTCATTAAGCGCTTTGTAATTGACCAATAATTTTGGCGCCACTTTCCTCGCCAACCCAAACCAACTCTTACGCAACTCTGGATGATTCGCGCGCAATTTCCCGCGCTTTTGTGACAGCTGCATGTGTCTGCATGATGATTGGTTCATTGATTATCTGTGGTTGTTGTGATTTGCCAATTTTGTTTTTCATTTGAAAACCGTTCAAATTTGAAACGCTTGTAATTTTATGGCTAGCCTTGTAGATTAATGGAATTAACTCTTCAATTTTGACTTAATTTTTCTTTACTTAAGTGGCGACAGTGATCGTGATGTCTTCAATGAAAAGCCGTCCAGAGAGGAAATCCTCGCGGCTACTCAAGTGAGTGTGTATTGTGTATTTGAGCTTATGTGGTGCTCTTGTGAGCTGTTAAAGTGATCAGTTTGGGTGGATCAGGAACCCATAGCTGGGAGTCTGCAGCCAGGAGTCGATGTAACATGTTTTCACAGGTCAAGCTATTTTTAGACGAGTTCTTTAATAAGATTTGGTGTGCACGAGTGACCATTCTCAATTCAGTTGGGATTAATTTCTCATGCAAGTGTTGTGATTTGCTGGAAAGCTTTGGTTTCGCGGGAAAATCGATCTAAAAATAACCCGTTCTGTAAAAACGCCGTTCCACACCGTGACATACAATGAAGCTGTTCGTTCCTTTAGGAGTAGTTCATGTACTCCTAGTTGACAAGGTAAATCCTTAGGATAGCAAAGGATAATTCTTAAGCGATTAGATGAGGCATCACAAGCAAGCATTACTTATATTCTTGTGTGGGACTTGTGGCGTTGCAGCCAGCATCTATTCATCTGCCTTTACACCACAACAGATCGAGTATTTTGTAGAGTCGGGTGGGATGAAACGATAAATGAGGATGGGAAAGGAATAGTAGAAAATAGAATAGAATGCGATGGATTGATAAAGAATGGACGAGAATAGAATGAATTTAAGAACCTGTTAGCCTAAAATTTGTCAGTTAGAGCCTCTATAAACAAAATTTCAAACGGGTTCTTATTTTCTAAATTCTAAAAAAATGTGCACTTTGGCAAATAAGATCAATTGACATTTTATAGTTCTCTGCTAACGTCCTCTTCGTATGAAGAGCATTACTTTAGGCTAGAGCTGATAATGTTATGTGATCTATCGATTTTACTTATGACTTTTATGTGAATTTTTTAATTCTGTATTGAAATGTTATTCAAATTTTATACAAGTGATAGGGATAAACTGGATGCTGCATTGGATTTGTTGATGAAGACCATCGCCAACCAGAATACGCTTTATTCCAAAATGGCCGCCATTTTAGTATTCTTTTATTTCCATGCAAATTGGCTCTTTTGGCCTCGCTTTCAAACGTAAAATTCAAAAGAATATTTAACCTTGAACGAGGCCATAAGGGCCAATTTGCATGGAAACAAAAGAAAACTAAAATGGCGGCCATTTTGGAATAAGGTGTATAGGAGACAAAGACCGAATACCACTAAATTCTGCTATCTACAATATATCTACAATATGTTTTTCTGTTAGGTACCATTTATGTAACAGCCTGTTTAGGGTAAATTTTCAAATGGAAGGTTCGTGCTCGCGGGGTTTTACTGTACATTCCGGTTACTTGAAATTATGGAGAGTGTTTAAGTGATGTATGCTTTCTTCGTCTTATAGGGAGGTGAGGGAGCGAAGAAACTTCCCGAAGAGGCTGTTATCCACACAACAATGGGTGACATCGTGATAAAATTGTTCCCGAAGGAGTAAGTTGGAACAACTTTCTCAATACCACTTAGAGTTTATTTGCAATGTTTCGAAAGCCTCGCTTTCCAATCTGATGCCGAAAAAAGTCACATTTGCCTTCTAACTGGTTAATTAGAAGAAGCAGGGATGGCGTAGTGGTGAGAGCACTCGCCTCCCACCAATGTGGCCCGGGTTCGATTCCCAGACTCGGCGTCATATGTGGGTTGAGTTTGTTGGTTCTCTACTCTGCATCGAGAGGTTTTTTTCTGGGTACTCCGGTTTTCCCTTCTCCTAAAACACTAATGTTTGATTTGATTTACGAGTTGAATTAGTGCCCCAGGGCTAGAAGACTTGACACTTAATGATAAAGTTTAGTATTATTATAGAAGGGACGGAATATGAACGTCTTGGGACGGTTATTTATACCTCGTTCGACAACAATCACTACAGGTCTAGAATTCTAAGAAATTAGTTTCTTCGAGATAAGTGCCCTTCTTCTCTAGTTTATTTTTCTTGACACTGTTTTGGAGAATAAACAGCGCACCGGTGGCTCAGTTGGTTGAGTACCGGGATGCCATACGGGAAGTCGTGAGTTCGACTCCGGCGGGACCATCACTCAGGGTTTTTAAATAACTGAGGAGAAAGTGCTGCCTTTGTAATGGCATCCGCAAATGGTTAGACCGGTTTGACTCTCGAGTCTTCTTGGTTAAGGGCGATAAACCAAAGGCCCCGTCTCATTGACAACCCCTCAATGTTCATAATCCTGTGGGATGTAAAAGAACCCACACACTGTTCGCAAAGAGCATGGCATTGAGTTCCCGGTGTCGTGGTCTGTCCTCTGTGGTGTATCATGGTTGAGAGGGTAGTCAAGGTACTCTAAAATCCGAGGATAAATTAAGAGATGATGATGATGACGACGACGACGACGATGTTGATGACGATGATGATGATGTTAACACTGGTGATGATGACGACGATGATGATGATGATGACGATGATGTTAACAGTGGTGATAATGATGACGATGACGATGATGATGATGATGATGATTGATGATGATGATGATGATGACGATGACGATGATGATGATGATGATGTTAACAGTGATGATGATGATGATGACGATGATGTTAACAGTGGTGATAATGATGACGATGACGATGATGATGATGATGATGATGATGATGATGATGACGATGATGTTAACAGTGGTGATAATGACGATGACGACGATGATGAAGATGGTGTTAACAATGATGACGATGATGATGAGGATGTTGATGATGACGACGACGACGACGATGATGGTGATGACGACGATGATGATGATGATGTTGTTGTTTATGACGATGATGATGATGATGATGATGATGATGACGATGATGATGATGATGATTAGCCAAAGGATTTGGAAGGCGTTTTGAAGCGCCGGCTGAACTCTGTTTGAATCACCGGTCTTGACGGTTCTTTTTTCCACAGGTGTCCCAGAACAGTGGAGAACTTCTCAACACACGGTGCGAATGGCTACTATAACACACACATATTCCATCGAGTCATTCATCAATTTATGATCCAAACAGGAGACCCTCTAGGTAAGCTGGCATGCTTGAATGAAATTGATGTTGGTTGGTTCTATGCAAGGACGCTTTGAAAATTCATCTCAAATTCTTTAGGTTTCTTCCTTTTACTTCATATCAGTTCAATGTCATATATTTTCACGAATTACAGTTGGTCTGGGATTATCAACTGTTTTGATATGGTAAATAAATTGACCACCTTTAAGAAATTCGAAAACTGACGTTTCGAGCGTTGGCCCCTCATCACAACGAATTGGTGGTCAATTTACCTTATCAACTCATTGATAAACCCATTTCTGTATTTTCCTAGAGTAACACTTCACAATTTTCTCTGCTTTTTCTAGGGGATGGTACTGGTGGTGAATCCATCTGGGGTGGAGAGTTCGAAGACGAGTTTCACCGGAACTTGAGGCACGATCGACCTTACACAGTCAGTATGGCGAACGCGGGACCGAACACGAACGGTTCGCAGTTTTTCATTACAGTAGTACCAACGGTAGGTTAGCTGTCATGGCCGAGAAATCTAAGCTTGAAACATGCAGGTTGTTCAAGTAATTATATGCACTGCACACTGATTTTAATAGGCCTTTTTCGATATATTGAAATTCAGCTTGATAGTGAGGCAGTGTGAACAAAGACAATGGAAAGTGGATGATTTGTAAATATTTTTCACATTCATTCCAACGTGTTTCTGTTTTTTTGTCGTCACTGCCTCACTATCAAGGTGAATATTTGATATTTGGAAAATGGGCTATTGGTGTCACGAAGTCTCCCCTATGAGTTGCCACAGGCACTACGGTAGAAAGCCGGGTGATTTTCTTTTTATTCGGGCTTTTTTTTTTTTCATTGTACTCACGAATCTGCGATGTTTTATTATATTCCCGTATCCCGTAGGAAGTGTGTCATTTCTCCCGACCCGCGATTCGAACTCGGTTTCTCTCGCGTGAAGAGCAAACACCTTGCTCGTGCGCCGCGTAGACAATCAGTGAATATGCGTGGTGTTTATGGTGTATTTATTCGACAACCCTCGTGTCTAGGTATACCGACCATCGCCAAAAAGAGTCTGTTGGTTTGCCTTGTTGTTCTAAATGAATCGTAAATGCTAAGACTTGAAGGGACACTTCGTGTTGGATATGAAAGTCGAATGTGCATCAAATTACTTGCGCCATTCCTGGACGTAGGAAACTTCAAACACTTGTGAGCATTTAATGATTTGCTTTGTTTCTGTTTTTTTGCCCCTAGCCATGGCTGGACAATAAGCACACGGTGTTTGGTCGTGTTGTGAAAGGAATGGATGTGGTACAGATAATTAGCAACGTTAAAACAAATCCTAAAGATGACAAACCGTACGAGGATATCAAGATTATAAACATTTCACTCAAAGTTCTGTAACTGGTCCTGCAGTCGCAGAAAATCTGCAAGGGAAACTCTTCACTTCACGTTCAAAATCTAAGTCGACTACAATGTGTGCGTCAGAAGAAAGGAGTGTAAGGAATGGGGTTTGAATGCCAGGGAGCTGACACGATGAGACAAACGGAAAATTCCCAGGGAACAATTGTACATACGTGCTACCTTGAGAGTTTTGAATTTGAACTTAATGGCGAAAAATGAAAGATTGTCGCAGTGGGTGTCAGGAATCCCAGGGGAAGAACTTTTGAGCGAACCCTGGCTATAATTCTTTGCAAAGTGTGCTCGAAGGCTTGGGGTTGGAAACTTGTACTTTACAATTGCCACTGGCAGTTTTATCACCAAGATATTGTTTCATAGTATTTTATTTCATTTTAAGAAGACTGTATAGAGTATTAAGTCGGTATCATTTGTTCAATAATCTGTGCAACTATTTCAAGGAAAGCCAGTGTCTCTTTGAGTGAGAGTTTGATTGGTCATCATGGTAGGATAGCTTTTTTAACAGTTTTGCTTTCCCTCCTCATCAACGAACGAAAATTTAGCTATTTGCAACCAGCGAGAGCTTTCTTTTTCCTTTTTTGCTTGTAAAGGAATGCTGTTGCATAAGAACTTTTGTAAGGAGACTGTTCCTTTTTTTCGCGATTCAATCTTGTAGATAACCATGAACATGGTTAAACCTCGTGTTGATGATTTTCATCTGACGTCACCGCGGCCATATTGGTGTACAGAACACTGCAGTAAAATGTCTTTTGGGAATTTGACTCTATTGTTATGCAAAACTTGTGGGTTCAAACCCCGATGAAGTCCTGAATTTTTCAGGCTTCTCTGCGCAATTGCTAAAATTGCGTTCATAACTGCCAGGATCATAGTGGCACTTGGTTTCATATCCGCAGTTCAATTTATGATCCATATCATACATCCATTTCGTTCATTAAAGCATCTTTACTCGGTGATGTCGAGGTGTTCCCCACGTGGAAATTTGTGACTGGAAGCGAAAGTTCCAAGCATCCAACCGTTCAGAATTTATAAAGATAGACCTTTTCACAGGGTTATGACCAGAATGGACACTCCAAAATAAGGTGAGACATATGTATATACAAAATCTACGTCGACGACAATAGCGATGTTTCTCGTGACGTCACCCATTGTTATTAATATGCCAACCAGAACCTAATTGTCTGTTGAAACAATGACTTCTTTTATCCTGTGGTTGGTAGATTTGAATATCAAAAGAAATGTGACGTCAATGTTTGTAAGCAGGTGTAACATTTGGTGACGTTTACATGGCACTACCTGACAATCTCAGTGTTAACCCGCTTTGGCAGATAACAACACTCTGTTTAGGCAGAGAATAACTGCTGGGTTTGGCACTGCTCTCTAGTGATTAGGTCTAAGCGCTGACTCGAAATGGTTAGCTTTCATATAATGTTCTGTTGACACCATACTTAAACTCAGTACAACCTCGTCCCCAGGGCCTTCTCCTCCACGATTTTCAAAATCGCAGAGGAGAAGACCCTGGGGACCAGGTTGAACTCAGTACAACTTTAGAAAGATTATTTGGTACTTTATATGCACAAAACTACGAGTCTCGCCTTATTTTGGAGTATCCATTCTAGTCACAACTCTTTTCACAGTTATGTGCTAAGTTACTTTGGTCTTTAAATGCAAGTGAGGCTGTAGTCGACCTTGGTATGATACAGATGCCCTTGCTTTTCCTTTGTTGATGTTAGTCTCATGCTAAATTAACTAGTTGGAATTTACGTCAGAAAAGAAGTGAGAAGGTCAACTCCAACCTCACTTTCATTCATAGGCCAGGTAACTAAGCACAACTGTAAAATTTCTTGAATAGACCATTTTACAGTTGTGTGCTTAGTTACCTGGTCTACGAATGAAAATGTGGCTATAGTTGACCGTGTTTTGATAGAGACCTCACTGCTTTTCTTATGTAAATTCCAACTAATTAGCACCAGAACAACATCAGTAACATAAGAAAAGCAAGGAGGTCCGTCATAACAAGTGCCACTCCAGCCTCACTTTCATTTAAAGGCCGGGTAACTAAGCACAAAACTGTAAAAAGGTCTATTGTCTAACTAGGTACGACGATCACTTCTCTCATCGTTTGTAAAATGGTCTATTATTTCAAAAAGAGCAAGGTGACACACTCTTAACACCAACCCGGTGGGGCCAACACATCACGCATGCGCACAACCATTTTACCCGGTCAATTAGCAGCCATGGACAACTGTTTCGGCCTTGACCGGGTGAAATGGTTGTGCGCATGCGTTATGTGTATTGGCCACACCGGGTTGGTGTTAGCGTGTGTCACCTTGCTTTTTTTGTCGTTTTTCTATTACTTCCTTTGCTCTTGTTGGATATGCATGTAGTCAACACCAGCGTGTAAGGTAGTTAATTACATTCAGGCTCTGTCGTCCAGTAGACATTGAAAGACCTTAAATAACAAACCGCTGGTCAGCAACCTGGTTCTGGTCATTGCTGTCTAAGGTCTTCCGAAATGTTTAGTCTATTTCAATCTATTTCCAATGACAGAGTGAGATCTAGAAACGAGATTAAGTCTATCTATATACCCTCGTAATTTTAATCCTCTAGCTTACGCTTCGTGGACGCCAAGACAACAGCAGTAATCTACCGTCAAGCGGGCCGGTCTGTTTGTTTGTTTGTTATTTATTTGTTCGAGCACGTTGAAGTTTTGGCAGCTATTCAGCAAATGTGGACCTGCTATACCCACCCACCCATGCACTCACAAAGAACAGCCACAACACCGGGAATTTCATCCCCTACTCTTCTCGATTAGTGTGTGGGTTGTTTAACGTCCCACAGGGAGGTTATGAGCATGGAAGATATTTGTGAGACGGGGCCTACAACATCTTGACCACAGTGATGACGAATATCGTTGTCGATAAGAGTACAGACAACGCTGAACCACTTCCGATTTGTAAAATTGTCTAAATATCTCACGATTTTCTAAATACCTCGAGAGCTTCTAAACATCTAAAAAAAATAAAAAATATCGGGCCTTTGTGGACAGGCCTACCTGTGTTAGCTTAACTTCGGGGCCCGGTTGTTCGGACTGGAACTATCTGTCGTCCCCTACCCCTAGAGAGAAGTGAAATTGTCACCCCAAGCCAGGCTGCTAAGTCGGAGCTTCCAACGTTCGTGTCGCGTATGAATCCAAAAGACCTCTTTCAGCTGGAGAAAATAGCGGGTTCTTCGTAAAAAAAAATGGCTTGCTCTCTATGCATGTGCAGATTGTTTTCGGACTCTGGGCCTTTATGCTACTGTATATCGTTTGTTATCGATCTCCACGTGAGAGTGGACAAAAGGCCGAATCAAGCCGATTTTTTGGATTAAATCGTCCACGTTCGCGGAGTGATCACTGGCTTCAGAGGTTCCTAGTCTCCAGCCTTATCTTCTTTTAATGAAGGATAGGAGCAAATTTCAAAACTAGCCCAGAACGCCTCCAATCCACACAAGGGCACAAGGTGCAGTAAAAGTAAGTTCATTTTATCTCTTTTCGTCGTTGTAAACTAGGATAAGTCGACTTTTTTTGGCATTTCATGTTTCCCATATAAACCCTACAAATCGTTTCTGAGCATTCGAATTGTGAGCTTGGGCTGCATGTGCTCTCAGGAGCGTTGCTTGTTCCCCCATGAACACCTCCGACGAAGACTAGTACCTAGCGTGCGTAATAAGAAACAAGGAAGTGTTCATAATTATAGTGCAACGCGCCTTACCGTGGCCACCTAACAAACTTTCACATTTGACAACTACGTGTAAATACGTTAGTCTCCTTGCAGTCATATTTATCATTTCAACCAAACTCGGAGGCGGACCAAGTGGAGGCAGTCAATGTAATGGAGAGGTGCGTCGCAAGCATCGGAAACTGGATGAAATTGGGTAGCCTTAAGTTGAACTCAGATAAAACGGAAGTAATCCTTATTGGCACTAAGCCACAGCTTAAAAAGATCAAGTTTAATCATATCAAAGTCGGTCATGTGGATGTATCAGTGCAGACTACCGCTGTATGTAACTTAGGAGCCTGGTTTGACTGTAACTTAAAAAGTGTCAACTCACATGAATAAGATCTGTCAGTCTGTATATTACCATCTGCATAATATCAGACAAATTCGAAAGTATATTACACAGGATAGCACCAAGCTTCTTGTGCAAGCAGTAATTATGGCACGGATTGACTACTGCAACGGCCTATTATATAATGTACCCGCTGCACATCTGTCTAAGCTACAACGTCTTCAGAATACAGCAGCGCGTTTAATTACTTTCACGCCTAAATTCGATCACATATCGCCGGATTTGTTCGAGCTTCATTGGCTTCCTGTTGAATATAGGATTCAGTATAAAATAGGCTTATTAATTTTCAAGGCAATTCATTTTAAAACGCCACAGTATTTAAGTAACTTATTATATATCAAGGAAAACAACAAGTACTCTTTACGGTTGGCATCTAATGGTCTGATACTTGAAGATCCTACTTGTCGGTTTAAAGTCACATTGGGTGACCGATCGTTCAAAGCATCTGCCCCAAGAACTTGGAATGGACTGAAAGGAGAGATAAGAAACCAGACTAATAGAACCATGTTCAAGACAATGCTAAAAACGCATTTATTCAGAAGGGCGTATTCCACTTTTCTCTAATTAGTCTCATGCAATTATAATGTAAATAGTTTAGTTAGCTAGTTTTTAGATATTTTTTATTTAATCATGTAATTTATTATACTATAGGTGACTTTGTATTTTGTAAAGCGCCTTTGATCATATGTGCATGTAAAAGGCGCTATAGAAGTATTAAACATATTATTATTATTATTATTATTATTATTATTATTATTATTATTATTATTATTATTATTATGTTTTGTGTGAATGGGAGCGACAAAAAAAAAAACTGCTGCATGCTGCAAGGAGGCTAGTAAATACGTCAGCTCAACAACCCATGCAACGGTGTTCAACTTTGCAAGGAGGCCTGACTGTCAATCAAATTCGCACACCCTGATTGGCAGATAATTTGTAAAAACTTTGTTAGGTGGTCACGGTAAGGCGCGTCACACTGTAATTTTAAAACACGAGATTCCTTGTTGCATTTTTAGACGAGCCATTGAATCCTGAGCAGTGTTTGACGCGGTAAGCAACTGAAAATCATATTATCTTCTAAAGATAATTTGATTATCCAAACCAATCAATTTATCGATTTCAAATTCAATCGTTTTAAACAGTCACGTTTATGCTCCTTCAATGACTTTAATGAAGAGTGGTGTACTAACGATATAAACCGCGCTACGTGAAGGAATTTTAAATACGTTACGATCCGGAGATTTCACTTTGAAACTTTTCTTAAATCTTAAGTACATGCGAAGTTAAATAGACTAGATTTTGTGTTCTCGGTGAGAATCCAGTTGCAGAGAGATTTAAAACTGAAGCGGAGACAACTTAAATTACTTGAAAGCTCTTTGTAAACAAGTCAGTTAATTAAGTTTCCATTGCATTTTTTTCAGGAATTCAAGTGTATTAAGGCTTGACCAGCATAATTATTATGCATATTTTTATTTGAAGGGAAAGCATTCATCCGGGGCCTATGAAACTTGAAAGGCAGTTAGTTATCGGTATTGTTATAACTTTTCTAAAATGTTCTGTATCACATCTTGTCACGTGACCCGAAAATCTACTCATAACAGTTATATTTTTTGCTCAAAAATGGGGAACATTCAGCTACATTATATCAATCTTGTTTCTTGATTATTCCATGACTCCTTTTAAAGACTCTGTTATGCCGTCTTTTAATTATGTCCACATGTTAAGAGCAATGAACAATTGAGGAAAATAGGTCACGTGACATGATAACATCCAAATATCTTAAAAGGTAAATACGGAGAACCACATTAAAAGGTGGCATTCGGTAGGCACAGTTGTACTAAACGTGTTAATCCCAAACGTTTTCGAAATTTTGAAGAATAAATGTTCCCCATTTTTGAGTAAAGGATATAAACGTTTTAAGTTGTTTTAGGGTCACGTGACCAAAATGTCATGGACACTGGACAAATGCCTCCCTTCAAATAAAAATATGCGTAATAATTAGGTTGGCCAAGCCTTAATACACTTGAGAAGACTTATTGACTTTTCTCTTCCAGTATGCAATCATTTGAAGGGATTATCCATCTTTGAACTTCTTCAACAAGAGCTCAAATTTGGTTGGTAAGTTTAATCGACTTAAATTTGCAGAGCTCTCTTGGTTCGTTTGGCCAAATTGTATTTTTGTTTTCAATCGATGGCTTTCCTTACAACCTCTTATCACTGGATACTAAAATAATTTGTTCCATTTTGAATTGGGCGATTGAGTAAATAATTAGTTGCCCTTCAAACTTTACCTCAGGCGACGGCAAATGAAAAAAAAAAATTTATTATATGGAGGAGAGTGTTTTACTGGGAACTAAACCACTCGTAGATTCCATACGCCACTACATCCGGGACCCGAGTGGCGTATTTTCCGTATGTCACCTTTGTGAGTGTCGTATCGTTCAATGACGTCACGATTCCCGCCTTTTTTTTCCCGCCTTTTTTATAAAGCCCAGCCGTATTTGTAAACTTGACTACTTTCAAACACAATAAAATCGGAATTTATCAATATTTAGTCTCCATATAATAAAAAGAACATTACACGTTGGCTCGAAGATATGAATTTTATGTTCTCGTGGCAAGAACAATATCTCACTCGTTCGCTTCGCTCACTCGTGAGATATTGTTCTTGCCACGAGAACATAAAATTCATATCTTCTCGCCACCGTGTAATATCCTCTATATATATACTGGCTACTTGCAAGCAAAAACTCCCTTAATAATATTCTTTCTACCATTGCGGAAGTAAATCAGTTTCACTTTTGCGGACACAGTACCCTGGGTACTGATTTCTTTGGCGTTATATCTATGAGCGGCGAAGCCGCGATATGGATCGAAGCAAAAAGAAAAATAAAACCTCTGGCACCCAGGGTAGATTTGCATTGAACTAAGAAGCAAAGTGGCGATCAGTTTAGCAGTCGCGGCCCCTAAAATTGAACTTTGTTTTGGTTTTTTTTTTTTTTTTTTTTTCAGCAGGAATTTAAGTCGAAGGCTTTGTCGGCAGAATGAAAGTGATGCAATTTGCTGTCTGTTTTTTCCTGCTCCTACTAGTCACATTACCCGATGAATCGGAAGCTAACCCTTGGTTTGTCCGTATTGCAGCGGCCTTGGGCGTGAAACTTGTGAAAAATACTTACTACGAACGCTGCAACACTCGCAATGTTCCTTCCGGAATGACCTGTCCTGGAGTTGTTCTGTACGCAAATAGTTTGGGAGATTCAGGATGTGGTCGCTACGTTGGGCATTGTCAAATTGGAAAATTTGGCTGAGGAAGAGGACGTAACGAAAGATACCCAAGATTGCATAAAAGAAAATTTAGACGAATTAGTGGGACCTATAATATGCTAATTATATATGTAACCTCAATAAAGAAAAATTTTTGAAACTTTGTAATTTGGCGAAGGCTGTAGTGCTTGTAGAAATGTGCCAGTTTCATCACGATCCTCTGCCTTCTAACTGTAATTGCTAAGTCGGTAAGGGTTAAGAAAATAAAGAAGGCTGAAATTGAAAATTTGTGTAGATGTGCTGTAGATTTAAAAGGCCAGGATCATGGCGGCACTTGGTTTCATATCCGCAGTTCAACATATGATCCATATCATACATCCATTTCGTTCATTAAAGCATCTTTACTCAGTGATGTCGAGGTGTTCCCCAGGTGGAAATTTGTGGCTGGGAGCGAAAGTTCCAAGCATCCAACCGTTCAGAATTTATAAAGATAGACCTTTTCACAGGGTTATGACCAGAATGGACACTCCAAAATAAGGTGAGACATATGTATATACAAAATCTACGTCGACGACAATAGCGATGTTTCTCGTGACGTCACCCATTGTTATTAATATGCCAACCAGAACCTAATTGTCTGTTGAAACAATGACTTCTTTTGTTCAGTGGTTGGTAGATTTGAATATCAAAAGAAATGTGACGTCAATGTTTGTAAGCAGGTGTAACATTTGGTGACGTTTACATGGCACTACCTGACAATCTCAGTGTTAACCCGCTTTGGCAGATAACAACACTCTGTTTAGGCAGAGAATAACTGCTGGGTTTGGCACTGCTCTCTAGTGATTAGGTCTAAGCGCTGACTCGAAATGGTTAGCTTTCATAAAATGTTCTGTTGACACCATATTTAAACTCAGTACAACCTCGTCCCCAGGGCCATCTCCTCCACGATTTTCAAAATCGCAGAGGAGACCCTGGGGACGAGGTTGAACTCAGTACAACTTTAGAAAGATTGTTTGGTACTTGATATACACAAAAGTAAGTGTCTCACCTAATTTTGGAGTATCCATTCTAGTCACAACTCTTTTCACAGTTATGTGCTAAGTTACTTTAGTCTTTAAATGCAAGTGAGGCTGTAGTTGACCCTGGTATGATACACATGTCCTTGCTTTTCCTTTGTTGATGTTAGTCTCATGCTAAATTAACTAGTTGGAATTTACGTCAGAAAAGAAGTGAGAAGGTCAACTCCAACCTCACTTTCATTCATAGGCCAGGTAACTAAGCACAACTGTAAAATTTCTTGAATAGACCATTTTACAGTTGTGTGCTTAGTTACCTGGTCTACGAATGAAAATGTGGCTATAGTTGACCGTGTTTTGATAGAGACCTCACTGCTTTTCTTATGTAAATTCCAACTAATTAGCACGAGAACAACATCAGTAACATAAGAAAAGCAAGGAGGTCCGTCATAACAAGTGCCACTCCAGCCTCACTTTCATTTAAAGGCCGGGTAACTAAGCACAAAACTGTAAAAAGGTCTATTGTCTAACTAGGTACGACGATCACTTCTCTCATCGTTTGTAAAATGGTCTATTATTTCAAAAAGAGCAAGGTGACACACTCTTAACACCAACCCGGTGGGGCCAACACATCACGCATGCGCACAACCATTTTACCCGGTCAATTAGCAGCCATGGACAACTGTTTCGGCCTTGACCGGGTGAAATGGTTGTGCGCATGCGTCATGTATTGGCCACACCGGGTTGGTGTTAGCGTGTGTCACCTTGCTTTTTTTGTTGTTTTTCTATTACTTCCCTCGCTCTTGTTGGATATGCATGTAGCCAACACCAGCGTGTAAGGTAGTTAATTACATTCAGGCTCTGTCGTCCAGTAGACATTGAAAAACCTTAAATAACAATGACCACAACCAGCTTTTCCTAGCCCGCTAGACTGAGCACTCCCAGCAAACCATTGCTTTAACGAAAACCGCTGGTCAGCAACCTGGTTCTGGTCATTGCTGTCTAAGGTCTTCCGAAATGTTTAGTCTATTTCAATCTCGTAGCCAGATCTCCCACGGTCATACGGAAGGGAGATCTCATATTTCCAATGACAGAGTGAGATCTAGAAACGAGATTAAGTCTATCTATATACCCTCGTAATTTTAATCCTCTAGCTTACGCTTCGTGGACGCCAAGACAACAGCAGTAATCTACCGTCAAGCGGGCCGGTCTGTTTGTTTGTTTGTTATTTATTTGTTCGAGCACGTTGAAGTTTTGGCAGCTATTCAGCAAATGTGGACCTGCTATACCCACCCACCCATGCACTCACAAAGAACAGCCACAACACCGGGAATTTCATCCCCTACTCTTCTCGATTAGTGTGTGGGTTCTTTAACGTCTCACAGGGACGTGTTATTCGATGATTTGTAAGTTGTGTCTCTAACATTCGATCCGTTATACTGATTCGATCAATTGCGTGCAATGAGTGGATAAGGTTTTCTTGTTATTCGATCAGTTGTTATTAGTAGCCACTTGGGCCGTGTTAAACGGTCCCGACATTTCACCCGAGATCCACTCGACATTTTTCGGATCAGATGTTGCGCGCGTTTGACATGGTCACCCGACAATGTCGGGACCGAATTTTTGTGTTGGAGCAATGTCGGCTGAAGTTGAATTGGGACCCTTCCAAACCTTTGTCGGATCAAATGCTTGACTACTGTAGGTTCTGTAAGTTACAAAATAGAAACTCTTTAAAACTGTTTTACATGGTGTCTTAGTGAGACTACGATATAATTTCGCTAAAAATGGTCAACAGCGCCGACATATTTTAAACCGTGGGTAAGTAGTCCATAACGTGGTCACTTCAGTGATCTCCAAGGTGTAAGGGCGTGGGTTCTTAAAGTGATAAGATGAGACTCACATCAGTTGTACTGATTTATCGATCATTTGTGTCCCTAATATTCGATCAGTTGTACTGATATATCGAACAGTTTGTATCTAAGATTCCATCTGTTGTACTGATTTATTGACCAGTTGTGTCCCTAATATTCGATTTAGTGATCATCAGCTAGATTGCGCGCGTAATATTTGTCGATCAGTTGAATACGGTCAATTGCGCACAGTGAGTGGATCAGGTTTTCTTGTTATTTATGGATATCCTATCAGTAGCACTTGGGCCGTGTTAAACGGTCAGACCAGACCAAGAAACAAAGTCCACTCCCTTGGTAAATTCATAATAACAGATGATACAACGAAAGCAGTTATTTGCAATATAAAGTAGCACGTCGCACGCCAATTAGTATGAAATCCGAAAGCATTCGCAAGTTCACTAGTAAATCGGGACACTTGCAAACACTGAAGAGACATTTGCGCATGGGTAATGGCGACCAGACCAGTATGCTTTTTTTATTTTTTTTCAACCAATCGATTGATCATTTGGATCAAACAGTTCTAAGTATGGGCATCAAATCAGTAATTTGACAGGTCAAGTAAAGGACACTCGTACAGCAGCTTGATTCTAATTCTTACAAGCACTTGATCAGAACAATGGATAACAATAAGAATAACTTAAAATGATATTGACCGCGGACCACACCGGTGGCTCAGGGCTATCATGCTTGAGGAGTTGATTTCGAATCTGACCGACAAACACTTGGGTCTTTAATAACCAAGGAGAACGTGTTGCCTTGGTAATGACATCTGCAAATGGTTTCGAAAATGGCTACACTCTCTAGTCTTCTCGGATAAGGGCGATAAATCAGTTCAACTGATCGAATATTAAGCATACAACTGATCAAATATTAAGCAGACAACTGATCGAAAAATCAGTACAACTGACCGAATATTAGGGACACAACTGATCGATAAATCAGTACAACTGATCGAATATCAGGGACAAAACTGATCGATAAACAATTGGCAGTACAACTGATCGACAAACCAGCACAACTGGGGCCGGTTCCTGAAAAGTGTAATAACCCTATTCCAGGGATAAATGTGCCTGGAATAAAGCACATTTATCCCTGAAATAGAGTTATTACACCTTTCAGGAACACGGCCCTGATCGATAAATCGGTGTAACTGATCGAATATTAGACACACAACCGATCGAATGTGAGAAAGACAACTTACCGATAAATCAATACAATGAACGATCGAATATTAGGGACACAACTGATAAAATTTCGGAGACACAACTGATCGATAAATCAGTACAACTGATCGAAATGTTTAGTCTATTTCAATCTCGTAGCCAGATCTCCCACGGTCATACGGAAGGGAGACCTCATATTTCCAATTAGAGAGTGAGATATAGAATAGAGATTGTCTATCTATATACCCTCGTAATTTTAATCCTCTAGCTTACTCTTCGTGTTCGTGTAAGCGTAAGGGTAGTCGATGATCGAATGTGAAAGAGAACTGATCGAATAATCAGTACAACTGATCGAATATCAGGGACACCGCTGATTGATAATTCAGTACGACTGACCGATAAATCAATACAACGGATCAAATATTAGGGACACAACTGATCGAATGTGAGAGCCAACTAGTCGATGATAAATCACTTCAACTGATGGAATATTACGGACACAACTGATCGATAAATCAGTACAACTGATCAAATATTAGGGACACAACTGATCGATAAATCAGTACAACTGATCAAATATTAGGGACACAACTGATCGATAAATCAGTACAACTGATCAAATATTAGGGACACAACTGATCGATAAATCAGTAGAACTGATGGAATATTAGCAGGGGCACCCAACGAATCTGTTCCTCACATTATCTGTTCCCCAGAGAAATCTTGCTGGCTGGCAAAAATACAGGTGTTTCGATGAGCTGGCTGGGAAATTTTGTTATTGATAGAGGTTGATTACTGTCTTTTTCAAGCATTTCAACCCGAGCTGGCTTTAGAAACTCTGAAGACTGAGGACGACTAAAAAAAACAAAAACAAAAAAAAAACAAAAACCCTTCCCTCTCCCAGAGAGTAGTCACAAACATACGACGGCTGGTCAGAGTGATTGCGCATGCGGAAAAAACCTGTGTTGTCCTGGTTGTGTCGTTTCGGATCGAGGGATTTGAAAGCGCGCGGAATTCCTGGCTGGGAAACCAACCAATTTTATCTAGCTGGCTGGGAAATTTCTTGTGTGTCTTGCTGGGAAAAAGGAACAGATAATGTTTTCCCAGCAACACTGAAAAACACCTGAAAATGCCTTCATAACATTTGTTTTCATTAACTGGGGTATAATAATACATTTTACAACATAGTGGTCGTTGGGTGCCCCTGTATTAGGGACACAACTGATCGATAAATCAGTGCAACTGATCGAATATTAGGGACACAACTGATCGATAAATCAGTACAACTGATCTAATATTTGGTACACAACTGATCGATAAATCAGTAGAACTGATCGAATATTAGGGACACAACTGATCGATAAATCAGTGCAACTGATCGATAAATCAGTGCAACTAATCGAATATTTGGGACACAACTAATCTAATAATTAAATCAGTACAACTGATCGATAAATCAGTCCAACTGATCGAATATTTGGGACACAACTGATCTAATAAATCAGTACAACTGATCGAATATTAGGGACACAACTGATCGATAAATCGGTGCAACCGAATATTTGGGACACAACTGATCGATAAATCAATACAACTGATCGAATGTTAGCGACACAACTGATCGATAAATCAGTACAAGGCTGATCGAATATTAACTACACAACTGATCGATAAATCAGTACAACTGATCGAATATGAGGGACTCAACTGATCGATAAATAAGGACAACTGATCGAATATTAGGGACACAACTGATCGATAAATCAGTGCAACTGATCGAATATTAGGGACACAACTGATCGATAAATCAGTACAACTGATCGAATATTCAGCACACAACTAATCAATAAATCAGTACAACTGATCGAATATTCAGCACACAACTAATCAATAAAACCGTACAAATGATGGAATATCAGGAACACAACGGATCTATTGTAAGGGACAAATGATCAATAAATCAGTAAAACTGATAAAATATGGAATAAGTGACTTGCAACTGATCAAGTAATGATAACGGTCAGTTAGTTGAAGAGATATGACGGTGGGCCAATCAATAGATATAATTAATTTTGAAACGAACGGCGCGCCATATCCTTGCAGTAGTTTTGTGTAATGGGACCGACACAAAAAACTACCGCAAGGAGTCTAGTAAATACGTCAGCTCAACAACCCGTGTAACGGTGTTCAACTTACGACTGTGGGTAGGCTTTTGTACATTATGCTAGCATTCTTTCGAGCATTTTAGTGAGGCGAAGGCATTGAGCATTATTCGAGCATTTTAGTGGCATTTTCCCGGCGGAAAATTAGTATTTTTCCCCGGAGTATATAGCAATGAAAATTACTTTTACGTCAAAATGAAGAATTAACTTAACCTCTGCATTTAAGTTTCACTGAAAGGGGACAAAGGATTAACAGATCAAGAGATCATTTTGAGAATTATCTTCTGGTGTATTGCGACTTTTACATACGTTCTTGTTAACCTGTTCTACTAAGTAAACGTTTTTATTAAGCACCGAACTGTAATTGTGTTAAAACATTGAAATTATGAAAATTAAAAAAACCCTATGTATGAGCATTAGCGAGCATTTAAGTAACTTTTTTGGGCGAAACCGAGCATTTTAGTGGAAAAAATGGAGCATTAAGGTAGAGCATTTCAGTGGGGAAATAAAAGCATAATGCACAAAATCCCAATTGTGGGGACTTTGCAAGGAGGCGTGACTGTCAATCAAATTCACACACCCTGATTGGCGCACAATTTGTAAAGAGCTATTTTTAGGTGGCCACGTTGAAGGTGCGTCGCACTGTAATTTCAAAACACGATATTCCTTGTTGCAATTTTAGACGAGCCATTGAATCCTGAGCGGTGCTTGACGCGGTAAGCAACTGAAAATCATGTTGTCTTCTAAAGAGAATTTGACTATCCAAACCAATTAATTTATCGATTTCAAATTCAATCGTGTCAAACAGTCACGCCTTATGCTCCTTCAAGTTTAATGAAGAGTGGTGTACTAAAGGTATAAACTGCGCCACGGGAAGGAATTTTAAACACGTTAAGCCCGCCTCACACTTGAGGAAAGAGCTGAGCAAACTGCCTCGGGAGGCGGTTTGCTCAGCCGTTTCCTCACGTGTGCGGGGAAATTGTGGTGAGAAATTCGCCTCGCGAGGCCGTGAGGATAAAATCAAACATGTTTGATATTTTTGGCCTCGCGAGACAAATTCCTCAATGTGTGCGGCCATCGTGAGAATCGAGCTGAGCTTGGTTTAATCAAGCATCCAATAAAAATACATGGCATACTGACGTGACTCCAGCGGTTCAGGATGGTGTCGGAGGAAGAAATTCGGACGTCACTGAAGTCACGTGAGAATGCCATGTAGTTTCATTGGATGCTTCATTGAACAAGCTCAACTCGATTCTCACGATGGCCGCACACAATGAGGAATTTGCCTCGCGAGGCGAAAAATATCAAACATGTTTGATTTTTTCCTCACGGCCTCGTGAGGCCAATTTCTCATCAAAATTTCCCCGCACACGGTGAGAAAACGGCTGAGCAAACAGCTCTTTGTAAACAAGTCAGTTAATTAAGTTTCCAATGCATTTTTTCACGAATTAAGAATTCTTGACTTTTCTCTTCCAGTACACAATCATTTGAAGCGGTTATCCATCCTTGAACTTCTTCGACAAGAGCTCAAATTTGGTTGGTAAGTTTAATCGACTTAAATTTGCGGAGGTCTCTTAGTTCGTTTGGCCAAATTGTATTTTTGTCTTCAATCGGTGGCTTTCCTTACAACCTCTTTATAATATCACTGGATGCTAAAATAATTTTGTTCCATTTTGAATTGGGGGATTGAGTAAATAATTAGTTGTCCTTCAAACTTTACCTCAGGCGACGACAAATTAAAAAAAAAAAACTGGCTACTTGCAAGCAAAAACTCCCTTAATAATATACCTTCTAAAATTGCGGAAGTCAGTTTCATTTTTGCGGACACACAGTACCCTGGGTACTGATTTCTTTGGCGTTATACCTATGAGCTGCGAAGCCGCGATGTGGATCGAAGCGAAAAGAAAAATAAAAGCTCTGGCACCCAGGGTAGACTTGCATTGAACTAAGAAGCAAAGTGGTGATTAGTTTAGCAGTCGCGGCCCCTAAAATTGAAATTTGTTTTCGTTAATTTTTTTCAACAGAAGTCAAAGGCTTTGTCGGCATAATGAAAGTGATTCAATTTGCTGCCTGTATCTTCCTGCTCCTACTAGTCACATTACCCGATGAATCGGAAGCTAACCCTTGGTTATGTCCCTAATATTCGATTTAGTGATCAGCTAGATTGCGTGCGTAATATTTGTGGATCAGTTGAATACGGTCAATTGCGCACAGTGAGTGGATCAGGTTTTCTTGTTATTTATGGATATCCTATCAGTAGCACTTGGGCCGTGTTAAACGGTCAGACCAGACCAAGAAACAACGCCCACTCCCTTGGTAAATTCATAAAAACAGATGATACAACGAAGCACTTATTTGCAATATAAAGTAGCACGTCGCACGCCAATTAGTATGAAGTCCGAAAGCATTCGCAAGTTCACTAGTAAATCGGGACACTTGCAAACACTGAAGAGACATTTGCGCATGGGTAATGGCGACCAGACCAGTATGTTTTTTTTTTTTTCAACCAATCGATTGATCATTTGGATCAAACAGTTCTAAGTATGGGCATCAAATCAGTAATTAGACAGGTCAAGTAAAGGACACTCGTACAGCAGCTTGATTCTAATTCTTACAAGCACTTGATCAGAACAATGGATAACAATAAGAATAACTTAAAATGATATTGACCGCGGACCACACCGGTGGCTCAGGGCTGTCAAGCTTCGAGGAGTTGATTTCGAATCCGACCGACCAACACTTGGGTCTTTAATAACCAAGGAGAACGTGTTGGCTTGGTAATGAGATCTGCAAATGGTTTCGAAAATGGCTACACTCTCTAGTCTTCTCGGATAAGGGCGATAAATCAGTTCAACTGATCGAATATTAAGCATACAACTGATCAAATATTAAGCAGACAACTGATCGATAAATCAGTACAACTGATCAAATATCAGGGACAAAACTGATCGATAAACAATTGGCAGTACAACTGATCGACAAACCAGCACAACTGGGGCCGGTTCCTGAAAAGTGTAATAACCCTATTCCAGGGATAAATGTGCCTGGAATAAAGCACATTTATCCCTGAAATAGAGTTATTACACCTTTCAGGAACACGGCCCTGATCGATAAATCGGTGTAACTGATCGAATATTAGACACACAACCGATCGAATGTGAGATGAACAATCGAATATTAGGGACACAACTCATAAAATTTCGGAGACACAACTGATCGATAAATCAGTACAACTGATCGAATGTGAAAGAGAACTGATCGACAAATCAGTACAACTGATCCAATATCAGGGACACCGCTGATTGATAATTCAGTACAACTGACCGATAAATCAATATAACGGATCAAACATTAGGGACACAACTGATCGAATGTGAGAGCCAATTAGTCGATGATAAATCACTTCAACTGATGGAATATTACGGACACAACTGATCGAATATTAGGGACACAACTGATAGATAAATCATGATCAGTGCAACTGATCGAATATTAGGAACACAACTGATCGATAAATCAGTGCAACTGATCGAATATTAGGGACACAACTGATCGATAAATCAGTACAACTGATCGATAAATCAGTCCAACTGATCGAATATTTGGGACACAACTGATCGATAAATCAGTACAACTGATCGATAAATCAGTCACGGTGCAACTGATCGAATATTAGGGACACAACTGATCGATAAATCAGTGCAACTAATTGAATATTTGGGACACGACTAATCTAATAAATCAGTACAACTGATTGAATAATATTAGGGACACAACTGATCGATAAATCAGTGCAACTAATCGAGTATTTGGGACACAACTAATCTAATAATTAAATCAGTGCAACTGATCGATAAATCAGTCCAACTGATCGAATATTTGGGACACAACTGATCGATAAATCAGTACAACTGATCGATAAATCAGTGCAACTGATCGAATATTAGGGACACAACTGATCGATAAATCAGTACAACTGATCGAATATTAGCGACACAACTGATCGATAAATCAGTGCAACTGATCGAATATTAGGGACACAACTGATCGATAAATCAGATAAATCGGTGCAACCGAATATTTGGGACACAACTGATCGATAAATCAATACAACTGATCGAATATCAGGGACACCGCTGATTGATAATTCAGTACGACTGACCGATAAATCAATATAACGGATCAAACATTAGGGACACAACTGATCGAATGTGAGAGCCAATTAGTCGATGATAAATCACTTCAACTGATGGAATATTACGGACACAACTGATCGATAAATCAGTGCAACTGATCGAATATTAGGGACACAACTGAACGATAAATCAGTGCAACTAATCGAATATTTGGGACACAACTAATCTGATAATTAAATCAGTACAACTAATCGAATATTTGGGACACAACTGATCGATAAATCAGTACGACTGATCTAATATTTGGTACACAACTGATCGATAAATCAGTACAACTGATCGAATATTAGGGACACAACTGATCGATAAATCAGTACAACTGATCGAATATTACGGACACAACTGATCGATAAATCAGTGCAACTGATCGAATATTAGGGACACAACTGAACGATAAATCAGTGCAACTAATCGAATATTTGGGACACAACTAATCTGATAATTAAATCAGTACAACTAATCGAATATTTGGGACACAACTGATCGATAAATCAGTACGACTGATCTAATATTTGGTACACAACTGATCGATAAATCAGTACAACTGATCGATAAATCAGTACAACTGATCGAATATTAGGGACACAACTGATCGATAAATCAGTGCAACTGATCGAATATTAGAGACACAACTGATCGATAAATCAGTGCAACTGATCGAATATTAGGGACACAACTGATCGATAAATCAGTACAACTGATCGAATATTAGGGACACAACTGATCGATAAATCGGTGCAACCGAATATTTGGGACACAACTGATCGATAAATCAGTCCAACTAATCGAATATTTGGGACACAACTGATCTAATAAATCAGTACAACTGATCGAATATTAGGGACACAACTGATCGATAAATCAGTACAACTGATCGAATATTAAGGACACAACTGATCGATAAATCAGTACAACTGATCTAATATTAGGGACACAACTGATCGATAAATCGGTGCAACCGAATATTTGGGACACAACTGATCGATAAATCAATACAACTGATCGAATGTTAGCGACACAACTGATCGATAAATCAGTACAAGGCTGATCGAATATTAACTACACAACTGATCGATAAATCAGTACAACTGATCGAATATGAGGGACTCAACTGATCGATAAATAAGTACAACAGAACGAATATTAGGGACACAACTGATCGATAAATCAGTATAACTGATCGAACATTAGGTACTTAGGTACATAACTGATCGATAAATCAGTACAACTGAGCCGGGAATATTAGGGACACAACTGATCGATAAATCAGTACAACTGATCGAATATTCAGCACACAACTGATCAATAAAACCGTACAAGTGATGGAATATCAGCAACACAACGGATCTAATGTAAGAGACAAAGGATCGATAAATCAGTAAAACTGATAAAATATGGAATAATTGACTTGCAACTGATCAAGTAATGATAACGGTCAGTTAGGTGAAGAGATATGACGGTGGGCCAATCGGTAGATATAATTAATTTTGAAACAAACGACGCGCCATATCCTTGCAGTAGTTTTGTGTAATGGGACCGACACAAAAAACTACTGCAAGGAGTCTAGTGAATACGTCAGCTCAACAACCCATGCAACGGTGTTCAACTTACAACTGTGGGTAGGCTTTTGAACGTTATGCTAGCATTCTTTCGAGCATTTTAGTGAGGCGAAGGCATTGAGCATCATTCGAGCATTTTAGTGGCATTTTCCCGGCGGAAAATTAATATTTTTCCCCGGAGTATATAGCAATGAAAATTACGTTTACGTCAAAATGAAGAATTAACTTAACCTCTTCATTTAAGTTTCACTGAAAGGGGACAAAGGATTAACAGATCAAGAGATCATTTTGAGAATTATCTTCTGGTGTATTGCGACTTTTACATACGTTCTTGTTAACCTGTTCTACTAAGTAAACGTTTTTATTAAGCACCGAACTGTAATTGTGTTAAAACATTGAAATTATGAAAATTAAAAAAACCCTATGTATGAGCATTAGCGAGCATTTAAGTAACTTTTTTGGGCGAAACCGAGCATTTTAGTGGAAAAAATGGAGCATTAAGGTAGAGCATTTCAGTGGGGAAATAAAAGCATAATGCACAAAATCCCAATTGTGGGGACTTTGCAAGGAGGCGTGACTGTCAATCAAATTCACACACCCTGATTGGCGGACAATTTGTAAAGAGCTATTTTTAGGTGGCCACGTTGAAGGTGCGTCGCACTGTAATTTCAAAACACGATATTCCTTGTTGCAATTTTAGACGAGCCATTGAATCCTGAGCGGTGCTTGACGCGGTAAGCAACTGAAAATCATGTTGTCTTCTAAAGAGAATTTGACTATCCAAACCAATTAATTTATCGATTTCAAATTCAATCGTGTCAAACAGTCACGCCTTATGCTCCTTCAAGTTTAATGAAGAGTGGTGTACTAAAGGTATAAACCGCGCCACGGGAAGGAATTTTAAACACGTTACGATCCTGAGATTTCACTTTGAAACTTTTCTTAAATCTTAATTACATGTGAAGTGAAATAGACTAGATTCTGTGTTCTCGGTGAGAATCCAGTTGCAAAGATATTTAAAACTGAAGCGGAGACACCTTAAATTAATTGATAGCTCTTTGTAAACAAGTCAGTTAATTAAGTTTCCAATGCATTTTTTTTCACGAATTTTAAGAATTCTTGACTTTTCTCTTCCAGTACACAATCATTTGAAGCGGTTATCCATCCTTGAACTTCTTCGACAAGAGCTCAAATTTGGTTGGTAAGTTTAATCGACTTAAATTTGCGGAGGTCTCTTAGTTCGTTTGGCCAAATTGTATTTTTGTCTTCAATCGGTGGCTTTCCTTACAACCTCTTTATAATATCACTGGATGCTAAAATAATTTTGTTCCATTTTGAATTGGGGGATTGAGTAAATAATTAGTTGTCCTTCAAACTTTACCTCAGGCGACGACAAATTAAAAAAAAAAAAGTGGCTACTTGCAAGCAAAAACTCCCTTAATAATATACTTTCTACAATTGCGAAAGTGAGTTTCACTTTTGCGGACACACAGTACCCTGGGTACTGATTTCTTTGGCGTTATACCTACGAGCGGCGAAGCCGCGATGTGGATCGAAGCAAAAAGAAAAAGAAAAGCTCTGGCACCCAGGGTAGACTTGCATTGAACTAAGAAGCAAAGTGGTGATTAGTTTAGCAGTCGCGGCCCCTAAAATTGAAATTTGTTTTCGTTAATTTTTTTCAACAGAAGTCAAAGGCCTTGTCGGCATAATGAAAGTGATTCAATTTGCTGCCTGTATCTTCCTGCTCCTACTAGTCACATTACCCGATGAATCGGAAGCTAACCCTTGGTTATATCCCTAATATTCGATTTAGTGATCAGCTAGATTGCGTGCGTAATATTTGTGGATCAGTTGAATACGGTCAATTGCGCACAGTGAGTGGATCAGGTTTTCTTGTTATTTATGGATATCCTATCAGTAGCACTTGGGCCGTGTTAAACGGTCAGACCAGACCAAGAAACAACGCCCACTCCCTTGGTAAATTCATAAAAACAGATGATACAACGAAGCACTTATTTGCAATATAAAGTAGCACGTCGCACGCCAATTAGTATGAAGTCCGAAAGCATTCGCAAGTTCACTAGTAAATCGGGACACTTGCAAACACTGAAGAGACATTTGCGCATGGGTAATGGCGACCAGACCAGTATGTTTTTTTTTTTTCAACCAATCGATTGATCATTTGGATCAAACAGTTCTAAGTATGGGCATCAAATCAGTAATTAGACAGGTCAAGTAAAGGACACTCGTACAGCAGCTTGATTCTAATTCTTACAAGCACTTGATCAGAACAATGGATAACAATAAGAATAACTTAAAATCATATTGACCACGGACCACACCGGTGGCTCAGGGCTGTCAAGCTTCGAGGAGTTGATTTCGAATCCGACCGACCAACACTTGGGTCTTTAATAACCAAGGAGAACGTGTTGGCTTGGTAATGATATCTGCAAATGGTTTCGAAAATGGCTACACTCTCTAGTCTTCTCGGATAAGGGCGATAAATCAGTTCAACTGATCGAATATTAAGCATACAACTGATCAAATATTAAGCAGACAACTGATCGATAAATCAGTACAACTGATCAAATATCAGGGACAAAACTGATCGATAAACAATTGGCAGTACAACTGATCGACAAACCAGCACAACTGGGGCCGGTTCCTGAAAAGTGTAATAACCCTATTCCAGGGATAAATGTGCCTGGAATAAAGCACATTTATCCCTGAAATATAGAGTTATTACACCTTTCAGGAACACGGCCCTGATCGATAAATCGGTGTAACTGATCGAATATTAGACACACAACCGATCGAATGTGAGAGAGACAACTTACCGATAAATCAATACAATGAACGATCGAATATTAGGGACACAACTGATAAAATTTCGGAGACACAACTGATCGATAAATCAGTACAACTTATCGAAATGTTTAGTCTATTTCAATCTCGTAGCCAGATCTCCCACGGTCATACGGAAGGGAGATCTCATATTTCCAATGACAGAGTGAGATCTAGAAACGAGATTGTCTCTCTATATACCCTCGTAATTTTAATCCTCTAGCTTACTCTTCGTGTTCGTGTAAGCGTAAGGGTAGTCGATGGTCGAATGTGAAAGAGAACTGATCGACAAATCAGTACAACTGATCGAATATCAGGGACACAACTAATCGATAAATCAGTGCAACTGATCGAATATTAGGGACACAACTGAACGATAAATCAGTGCAACTAATCGAATATTTGGGACACAACTAATCGATAAATCAGTGCAACTGATGGAATATTACGGACACAACTAATCGATAAATCAGTGCAACTGATCGAATATTAGGGACACAACTGAACGATAAATCAGTGCAACTAATCGAATATTTGGGACACAACTAATCTGATAATTAAATCAGTACAACTAATCGAATATTTGGGACACAACTGATCGATAAATCAGTACGACTGATCTAATATTTGGTACACAACTGATCGATAAATCAGTACAACTGATCGAATGTTAGGGACACAACTGATCGATAAATCAGTACAACTGATCGAATATTAGGGACACAACTGATCGATAAATCAGTGCAACTGATCGAATATTAGAGACACAACTGATCGATAAATCAGTACAACTGATCTAATATTTGGTACACAACTGATCGATAAATCAGTACAACTGATCGAATATTAGGGACACAACTGATCGATAAATCTGTGCAACCGAATATTTGGGACACAACTGATCGATAAATAAGTCCAACTAATCGAATATTTGGGACACAACTGATGTAATAAATCAGTACAACTGATCGAATATTAGGGACACAACTGATCGATAAATCAGTACAACTGATCGAATATTAAGGACACAACTGATCGATAAATCAGTACAACTGATCTAATATTAGGGACACAACTGATCGATAAATCGGTGCAACCGAATATTTGGGACACAACTGATCGATAAATCAATACAACTGATCGAATGTTAGCGACACAACTGATCGATAAATCAGTACAAGGCTGATCGAATATTAACTACACAACTGATCGATAAATCAGTACAACTGATCGAATATGAGGGACTCAACTGATCGATAAATAAGTACAACAGAACGAATATTAGGGACACAACTGATCGATAAATCAGTATAACTGATCGAACATTAGGTACTTAGGTACATAACTGATCGATAAATCAGTACAACTGAGCCGGGAATATTAGGGACACAACTGATCGAATATTCAGCACACAACTGATCAATAAAACCGTACAAGTGATGGAATATCAGCAACACAACGGATCTAATGTAAGAGACAAAGGATCGATAAATCAGTAAAACTGATAAAATATGGAATAATTGACTTGCAACTGATCAAGTAATGATTACGGTCAGTTAGGTGAAGAGATATGACGGTGGGCCAATCGGTAGATATAATTAATTTTGAAACAAACGGCGCGCCATATCCTTGCAGTAGTTTTGTGTAATGGGACCGACACAAAAAACTACTGCAAGGAGTCTAGTAAATACGTCAGCTCAACAACCCATGCAACGGTGTTCAACTTACAACTGTGGGTAGGCTTTTGAACGTTATGCTAGCATTCTTTCGAGCATTTTAGTGAGGCGAAGGCATTGAGCATTATTCGAGCATTTTAGTGGCATTTTCCCGGCGGAAAATTAATATTTTCCCCCGGAGTATATAGCAATGAAAATTACGTTTACGTCAAAATGAAGAATTAACTTAACCTCTTCATTTAAGCTTCACTGAAAGGGGACAAAGGATTAACAGATCAAGAGATCATTTTGAGAATTATCTTCTGGTGTATTGCGACTTTTACATACGTTCTTGTTAACCTGTTCTACTAAGTAAACGTTTTTATTACGCACCGAACTGTAATTGTGTTAAAACATTGAAATTATGAAAATTAAAAAAACCCTATGTATGAGCATTAGCGAGCATTTAAGTAACTTTTTTGGGCGAAACCGAGCATTTTAGTGGAAAAAATGGAGCATTAAGGTAGAGCATTTCAGTGGGGAAATAAAAGCATAATGCACAAAATCCCAATTGTGGGGACTTTGCAAGGAGGCGTGACTGTCAATCAAATTCACACACCCTGATTGGCGGACAATTTGTAAAGAGCTATTTTTAGGTGGCCACGTTGAAGGTGCGTCGCACTGTAATTTCAAAACACGATATTCCTTGTTGCAATTTTAGTCGAGCCATTGAATCCTGAGCGGTGCTTAACGCGGTAAGCAACTGAAAATCATGTTGTCTTCTAAAGAGAATTTGACTATCCAAACCAATTAATTTATCGATTTCAAATTCAATCGTGTCAAACAGTCACGCCTTATGCTCCTTCAAGTTTAATGAAGAGTGGTGTACTAAGGGTATAAACCGCGCCACGGGAAGGAATTTTAAACACGTTAGGATCCTGAGATTTCACTTTGAAACTTTTCTTAAATCTTAAGTACATGTGAAGTGAAATAGACTAGATTCTGTGTTCTCGGTGAGCATGCAGTTGCAAATATATTTAAAACTGAAGTGGAGACACCTTAAATTAATTGATAGCTCTTTTTAAACAAGTCAGTTAATTAAGTTCCCAATGCATTTTTTCCACGAATTAAGAATTCTTGACTTTTCTCTTCCAGCACACAATCATTTGAAGCGGTTTTCCATCCTTGAACTTCTTCGACAAGAGCTCAAATTTGGTTGGTAAGTTTAATCGACTTAAATTTGCGGAGGTCTCTTAGTTCGTTTGGCCAAATTGTATTTTTGTCTTCAATCGGTGGCTTTCCTTACAACCTCTTTATAATATCACTGGATGCTAAAATAATTTTGTTCCATTTTGAATTGGGGGATTGAGTAAATAATTAGTTGTCCTTCAAACTTTACCTCAGGCGACGACAAATTAAAAAAAAAAAAACTGGCTACTTGCAAGCAAAAACTCCCTTAATAATATACTTTCTACAATTGCGGAAGTCAGTTTCATTTTTGCGGACACACAGTACCCTGGGTACTGATTTCTTTGGCGTTATACCTATGAGAGGCGAAGCCGCGATGTGGATCGAAGCGAAAAGAAAAATAAAAGCTCTGGCACCCAGGGTAGAATTGCATTGAACTAAGAAGCAAAGTGGTGATTAGTTTAGCAGTCGCGGCCCCTAAAATTGAAATTTGTTTTCGTTAATTTTTTTCAACAGAAGTCAAAGGCTTTGTCGGCATAATGAAAGTGATTCAATTTGCTGCCTGTATCTTCCTGCTCCTACTAGTCACATTACCCGATGAATCGGAAGCTAACCCTTGGTTATATCCCTAATATTCGATTTAGTGATCAGCTAGATTGCGTGCGTAATATTTGTGGATCAGTTGAATACGGTCAATTGCGCACAGTGAGTGGATCAGGTTTTCTTGTTATTTATGGATATCCTATCAGTAGCACTTGGGCCGTGTTAAACGGTCAGACCAGACCAAGAAACAACGCCCACTCCCTTGGTAAATTCATAAAAACAGATGATACAACGAAGCACTTATTTGCAATATAAAGTAGCACGTCGCACGCCAATTAGTATGAAGTCCGAAAGCATTCGCAAGTTCACTAGTAAATCGGGACACTTGCAAACACTGAAGAGGCATTTGCGCATGGGTAATGGCGACCAGACCAGTATGTTTTTTTTTTTTCAACCAATCGATTGATCATTTGGATCAAACAGTTCTAAGTATGGGCATCAAATCAGTAATTAGACAGGTCAAGTAAAGGACACTCGTACAGCAGCTTGATTCTAATTCTTACAAGCACTTGATCAGAACAATGGATAACAATAAGAATAACTTAAAATCATATTGACCACGGACCACACCGGTGGCTCAGGGCTGTCAAGCTTCGAGGAGTTGATTTCGAATCCGACCGACCAACACTTGGGTCTTTAATAACCAAGGAGAACGTGTTGGCTTGGTAATGAGATCTGCAAATGGTTTCGAAAATGGCTACACTCTCTAGTCTTCTCGGATAAGGGCGATAAATCAGTTCAACTGATCGAATATTAAGCATACAACTGATCAAATATTAAGCAGACAACTGATCGATAAATCAGTACAACTGATCAAATATCAGGGACAAAACTGATCGATAAACAATTGGCAGTACAACTGATCGACAAACCAGCACAACTGGGGCCGGTTCCTGAAAAGTGTAATAACCCTATTCCAGGGATAAATGTGCCTGGAATAAAGCACATTTATCCCTGAAATAGAGTTATTACACCTTTCAGGAACACGGCCCTGATCGATAAATCGGTGTAACTGATCGAATATTAGACACACAACCGATCGAATGTGAGAGAGACAACTTACCGATAAATCAATACAATGAACGATCGAATATTAGGGACACAACTGATAAAATTTCGGAGACACAACTGATCGATAAATCAGTACAACTGATCGAAATGTTCAGTCTATTTCAATCTCGTAGCCAGATCTCCCACGGTCATACGGAAGGGAGATCTCATATTTCCAATGACAGAGTGAGATCTAGAAACGAGATTGTCTCTCTATATACCCTCGTAATTTCAATCCTCTAGCTTACTCTTCGTGTTCGTGTAAGCGTAAGGGTAGTCGATGATCGAATGTGAAAGAGAACTGATCGACAAATCAGTACAACTGATCGAATATCAGGGACACCGCTGATTGATAATTCAGTACGACTGACCGATAAATCAATATAACGGATCAAACATTAGGGACACAACTGATCGAATGTGAGAGCCAATTAGTCGATGATAAATCACTTCAACTGATGGAATATTACGGACACAACTGATCGATGAATCAGTACAACTGATCGAATATTAGGGACACAACTGATCGATAAATCAGTACAACTGATCGAATATTAGGGACACAACTGAACGATAAATCAGTGCAACTAATCGAATATTTGGGACACAACTAATCTGATAATTAAATCAGTACAACTAATCGAATATTAGGGACACAACTGATCGATAAATCAGTCCAACTAATCGAATATTTGGGACACAACTGATGTAATAAATCAGTACAACTGATCGAATATTAGGGACACAACTGATCGATAAATCAGCACAACTGCTCGAATATTAGGGACACAACTGATCGATAAATCTGTACAACTGATCAAATATTTGGTACACAACTGATCGATAAATCAGTACAACTGATCAAATATTAGGGACACAACTGATCGATAAATCGGTGCAACCGAATATTTGGGACACAACTGATCGATAAATCAATACAACTGATCGAATGTTAGCGACACAACTGATCGATAAATCAGTACAAGGCTGATCGAATATTAACTACACAACTGATCGATAAATCAGTACAACTGATCGAATATGAGGGACTCAACTGATCGATAAATAAGTACAACAGAACGAATATTAGGGACACAACTGATCGATAAATCAGTATAACTGATCGAACATTAGGTACTTAGGTACATAACTGATCGATAAATCAGTACAACTGAGCCGGGAATATTAGGGACACAACTGATCGATAAATCAGTACAACTGATCGAATATTCAGCACACAACTGATCAATAAAACCGCACAAGTGATGGAATATCAGCAACACAACGGATCTAATGTAAGAGACAAAGGATCGATAAATCAGTAAAACTGATAAAATATGGAATAATTGACTTGCAACTGATCAAGTAATGATAACGGTCAGTTAGGTGAAGAGATATGACGGTGGGCCAATCGGTAGATATAATTAATTTTGAAACAAACGGCGCGCCATATCCTTGCAGTAGTTTTGTGTAATGGGACCGACACAAAAAACTACTGCAAGGAGTCTAGTAAATACGTCAGCTCAACAACCCATGCAACGGTGTTCAACTTACAACTGTGGGTAGGCTTTTGAACGTTATGCTAGCATTCTTTCGAGCATTTTAGTGAGGCGAAGGCATTGAGCATTATTCGAGCATTTTAGTGGCATTTTCCCGGCGGAAAATTAATATTTTTCCCCGGAGTATATAGCAATGAAAATTACGTTTACGTCAAAATGAAGAATTAACTTAACCTCTTCATTTAAGTGTCACTGAAAGGGGACAAAGGATTAACAGATCAAGAGATCATTTTGAGAATTATCTTCTGGTGTATTGCGACTTTTACATACGTTCTTGTTAACCTGTTCTACTACGGTAAACGTTTTTATTAAGCACCGAACTGTAATTGTGTTAAAACATTGAAATTATGAAAATTAAAAAAACCCTATGTATGAGCATTAGCGAGCATTTAAGTAACTTTTTTGGGCGAAACCGAGCATTTTAGTGGAAAAAATGGAGCATTAAGGTAGAGCATTTCAGTGGGGAAATAAAAGCATAATGCACAAAATCCCAATTGTGGGGACTTTGCAAGGAGGCGTGACTGTCAATCAAATTCACACACCCTGATTGGCGGACAATTTGTAAAGAGCTATTTTTAGGTGGCCACGTTGAAGGTGCGTCGCACTGTAATTTCAAAACACGATATTCCTTGTTGCAATTTTAGACGAGCCATTGAATCCTGAGCGGTGCTTGACGCGGTAAGCAACTGAAAATCATGTTGTCTTCTAAAGAGAATTTGACTATCCAAACCAATTAATTTATCGATTTCAAATTCAATCGTGTCAAACAGTCACGCCTTATGCTCCTTCAAGTTTAATGAAGAGTGGTGTACTAAAGGTATAAACTGCGCCACGGGAAGGAATTTTAAACACGTTAAGCCCGCCTCACACTTGAGGAAAGAGCTGAGCAAACTGCCTCGGGAGGCGGTTTGCTCAGCCGTTTCCTCACGTGTGCGGGGAAATTGTGGTGAGAAATTCGCCTCGCGAGGCCGTGAGGATAAAATCAAACATGTTTGATATTTTTGGCCTCGCGAGACAAATTCCTCAATGTGTGCGGCCATCGTGAGAATCGAGGTGAGCGCGGTTTAATCAAACATCCAATAAAAAGACATGACATACTGACGTGACTCCAACGGTTCAGGATGGTGTCGGAGGAAGAAATTCGGACGTCACTGAAGTCACGTGAGAATGCCATGTATTTTCATTGGATGCTTCATTGAACAAGCTCAACTCGATTCTCACGATGGCCGCACACAATGAGGAATTTGCTTCGCGAGGCGAAAAATATCAAACATGTTTGATTTTTTCCTCACGGCCTCGTGAGGCCAATTTATCATCAAAATTTCCCCGCACACGGTGAGAAAACGGCTGAGCAAACAGCTCTTTGTAAACAAGTCAGTTAATTAAGTTTCCAATGCATTTTTTCACGAATTAAGAATTTCCAGTACACAATCATTTGAAGCGGTTATCCATCCTTGAACTTCTTCGACAAGAGCTCAAATTTGGTTGGTAAGTTTAATCGACTTAAATTTGCGGAGGTCTCTTAGTTCGTTTGGCCAAATTGTATTTTTGTCTCCAATCGGTGGCTTTCCTTACAGCCTCTTTATAATATCACTGGATGCTAAAATAATTTTGTTCCATTTTGAATTGGGGGATTGAGTAAATAATTAGTTGTCCTTCAAACTTTACCTCAGGCGACGACAAATTAAAAAAAAAAAAACTGGCTACTTGCAAGCAAAGACTCCCTTTATAATATACTTTCTACAATTGCGGAAGTCAGTTTCATTTTTGCGGACACACAGTACCCTGGGTACTGATTTCTTTGGCGTTATACCTATGAGCGGCGAAGCCGCGATGTGGATCGAAGCGAAAAGAGAAATAAAAGCTGTGGCACCCAGGGTAGACTTGCATTGAACTAAGAAGCAAAGTGGTGATTAGTTTAGCAGTCGCGGCCCCTAAAATTGAAATTTGTTTTCGTTAATTTTTTTCAACAGAAGTCAAAGGCTTTGTCGGCATAATGAAAGTGATTCAATTTGCTGCCTGTATCTTCCTGCTCCTACTAGTCACATTACCCGATGAATCGGAAGCTAACCCTTGGTTATGTCCCTAATATTCGATTTAGTGATCAGCTAGATTGCGTGCGTAATATTTGTGGATCAGTTGAATACGGTCAATTGCGCACAGTGAGTGGATCAGGTTTTCTTGTTATTTATGGATATCCTATCAGTAGCACTTGGGCCGTGTTAAACGGTCAGACCAGACCAAGAAACAACGCCCACTCCCTTGGTAAATTCATAAAAACAAATGATACAACGAAGCACTTATTTGCAATATAAAGTAGCACGTCGCACGCCAATTAGTATGAAGTCCGAAAGCATTCGCAAGTTCACTAGTAAATCGGGACACTTGCAAACACTGAAGAGACATTTGCGCATGGGTAATGGCGACCAGACCAGTATGTTTTTTTTTTTCAACCAATCGATTGATCATTTGGATCAAACAGTTCTAAGTATGGGCATCAAATCAGTAATTAGACAGGTCAAGTAAAGGACACTCGTACAGCAGCTTGATTCTAATTCTTACAAGCACTTGATCAGAACAATGGATAACAATAAGAATAACTTAAAATGATATTGACCGCGGACCACACCGGTGGCTCAGGGCTGTCAAGCTTCGAGGAGTTGATTTCGAATCCGACCGACCAACACTTGGGTCTTTAATAACCAAGGAGAACGTGTTGGCTTGGTAATGAGATCTGCAAATGGTTTCGAAAATGGCTACACTCTCTAGTCTTCTCGGATAAGGGCGATAAATCAGTTCAACTGATCGAATATTAAGCATACAACTGATCAAATATTAAGCAGACAACTGATCGAAAAATCAGTACAACTGATCAAATATCAGGGACAAAACTGATCGATAAACAATTGGCAGTACAACTGATCGACAAACCAGCACAACTGGGGCCGGTTCCTGAAAAGTGTAATAACCCTATTCCAGGGATAAATGTGCCTGGAATAAAGCACATTTATCCCTGAAATAGAGTTATTACACCTTTCAGGAACACGGCCCTGATCGATAAATCGGTGTAACTGATCGAATATTAGACACACAACCGATCGAATGTGAGAGAGACAACTTACCGATAAATCAATACAATGAACGATCGAATATTAGGGACACAACTGATAAAATTTCGGAGACACAACTGATCGATAAATCAGTACAACTGATCGAAATGTTTAGTCTATTTCAATCTCGTAGCCAGATCTCCCACGGTCATACGGAAGGGAGATCTCATATTTCCAATGACAGAGTGAGATCTAGAAACGAGATTGTCTATCTATATACCCTCGTAATTTTAATCCTCTAGCTTACTCTTCGTGTTCGTGTAAGCGTAAGGGTAGTCGATGATCGAATGTGAAAGAGAACTGATCGACAAATCAGTACAACTGATCGAATATCAGGGACACCGCTGATTGATAATTCAGTACGACTGACCGATAAATCAATATAACGGATCAAACATTAGGGACACAACTGATCGAATGTGAGAGCCAATTAGTCGATGATAAATCACTTCAACTGATGGAATATTACGGACACAACTGATCGATAAATCAGTGCAACTGATCGAATATTAGGGACACAACTGAACGATAAATCAGTGCAACTAATCGAATATTTGGGACACAACTAATCTGATAATTAAATCAGTACAACTAATCGAATATTTGGGACACAACTGATCGATAAATCAGTACGACTGATCTAATATTTGGTACACAACTGATCGATAAATCAGTACAACTGATCGAATATTAGGGACACAACTGATCGATAAATCAGTACAACTGATCGAATATTACGGACACAACTGATCGATAAATCAGTGCAACTGATCGAATATTAGGGACACAACTGAACGATAAATCAGTGCAACTAATCGAATATTTGGGACACAACTAATCTGATAATTAAATCAGTACAACTAATCGAATATTTGGGACACAACTGATCGATAAATCAGTACGACTGATCTAATATTTGGTACACAACTGATCGATAAATCAGTACAACTGATCGAATGTTAGGGACACAACTGATCGATAAATCAGTACAACTGATCGAATATTAGGGACACAACTGATCGATAAATCAGTGCAACTGATCGAATATTAGGGACACAACTGATCGATAAATCAGTACAACTGATCGAATATTTGGTACACAACTGATCGATAAATCAGTACAACTGATCGAATATTAGGGACACAACTGATCGATAAATCGGTGCAACCGAATATTTGGGACACAACTGATCGATAAATCAGTCCAACTAATCGAATATTTGGGACACAACTGATCTAATAAATCAGTACAACTGATCGAATATTAGGGACACAACTGATCGATAAATCAGTACAACTGATCGAATATTAAGGACACAACTGATCGATAAATCAGTACAACTGATCTAATATTAGGGACACAACTGATCGATAAATCGGTGCAACCGAATATTTGGGACACAACTGATCGATAAATCAATACAAGTGATCGAATGTTAGCGACACAACTGATCGATAAATCAGTACAAGGCTGATCGAATATTAACTACACAACTGATCGAGAAATCAGTACAACTGATCGAATATGAGGGACTCAACTGATCGATAAATAAGTACAACAGAACGAATATTAGGGACACAACTGATCGATAAATCAGTATAACTGATCGAACATTAGGTACTTAGGTACATAACTGATCGATAAATCAGTACAACTGAGCCGGGAATATTAGGGACACAACTGATCGATAAATCAGTACAACTGATCGAATATTCAGCACACAACTGATCAATAAAACCGTACAAGTGATGGAATATCAGCAACACAACGGATCTAATGTAAGAGACAAAGGATCGATAAATCAGTAAAACTGATAAAATATGGAATAATTGACTTGCAACTGATCAAGTAATGATAACGGTCAGTTAGGTGAAGAGATATGACGGTGGGCCAATCGGTAGATATAATTAATTTTGAAACAAACGGCGTGCCATATCCTTGCAGTAGTTTTGTGTAATGGGACCGACACAAAAAACTACTGCAAGGAGTCTAGTAAATACGTCAGCTCAACAACCCATGCAACGGTGTTCAACTTACAACTGTGGGTAGGCTTTTGAACGTTATGCTAGCATTCTTTCGAGCATTTTATTGAGGCGAAGGCATTGAGCATCATTCGAGCATTTTAGTGGCATTTTCCCGGCGGAAAATTAATATTTTTCCCCGGAGTATATAGCAATGACAATTACGTTTACGTCAAAATGAAGAATTAACTTAACCTCTTCATTTAAGTTTCACTGAAAGGGGACAAAGGATTAACAGATCAAGAGATCATTTTGAGAATTATCTTCTGGTGTATTGCGACTTTTACATACGTTCTTGTTAACCTGTTCTACTAAGTAA
>NC_090893.1:2308286-2318286 GCF_036669925.1 Montipora capricornis | reverse complement strand
ACAGCTGCGACGAAGACTAGTACCCAGGGTACGTAATAAGAAACAAGGAAGTGTTCATAATTACAGTGCAACGCGCCTTACCGTGGCCACCTGACAAACTTTCACATTTAACAACTACGTGTAAATACGTTAGCCTCCTTGCAGTAGTTTTGTGTAATGGGACCGACACAAAAAAACTGCTGTAAGGAGGCTAGTAAATAGGTCAGCTCAACTTACAACTGTAGGGACTTTGCAAGGAGGCGTGACTGTCAATCAAATTCACACACCCTGATTGGCGGACAATTTGTAAAGAACTTTTTTTAGGTGGCCACGTTGAAGGTGCGTCGCACTGTAATTTCAAAACACGATATTCCTTGTTGCAATTTTAGACGAGCCATTGAATCCTGAGCGGTGCTTGACGCGGTAAGCAACTGAAAATCATGTTGTCTTCTAAAGAGAATTTGACTATCCAAACCAATTAATTTATCGATTTCAAATTCAATCGTGTCAAACAGTCACGCCTTATGCTCCTTCAAGTTTAATGAAGAGTGGTGTACTAAAGGTATAACCCGCGCCACGGGAAGGAATTTTAAACACGTTACGATCCTGAGATTTCACTTTGAAACTTTTCTTAAATCTTAATTACATGTGAAGTGAAATAGACTAGATTCTGTGTTCTCGGTGAGCATGCAGTTGCAAATATATTTAAAACTGAAGTGGAGACACCTTAAATTAATTGATAGCTCTTTTTAAACAAGTCAGTTAATTAAGTTTCCAATGCATTTTTTCTACGAATTAAGACTTCTTGACTTTTCTCTTTCAGCACACAATCATTTGAAGCGGTTATCCATCCTTGAACTTCTTCGACAAGATTTCAAATTTGGTTGGTAAGTTTAATCGACTTAAATTTGCGGAGGTCTCTTAGTTCGTTTGGCCAAATTGTATTTTTGTCTTCAATCGGTGGCTTTCCTTACAACCTCTTTATAATATCACTGGATGCTAAAATAATTTTGTTCCATTTTGAATTGGGGGATTGAGTAAATAATTAGTTGTCCTTCAAACTTTACCTCAGGCGACGACAAATTAAAAAAAAAAAACTGGCTACTTGCAAGCAAAAACTCCCTTAATAATATACTTTCTACAATTGCGGAAGTCAGTTTCATTTTTGCGGACACACAGTACCCTGGGTACTGATTTCTTTGGCGTTATACCTATGAGAGGCGAAGCCGCGATGTGGATCGAAGCGAAAAGAAAAATAAAAGCTCTGGCACCCAGGGTAGACTTGCATTGAACTAAGAAGCAAAGTGGTGATTAGTTTAGCAGTCGCGGCCCCTAAAATTGAAATTTGTTTTCGTTAATTTTTTTCAACAGAAGTCAAAGGCTTTGTCGGCATAATGAAAGTGATTCAATTTGCTGCCTGTATCTTCCTGCTCCTACTAGTCACATTACCCGATGAATCGGAAGCTAACCCTTGGTTATATCCCTAATATTCGATTTAGTGACCAGCTAGATTGCGTGCGTAATATTTGTGGATCAGTTGAATACGGTCAATTGCGCACAGTGAGTGGATCAGGTTTTCTTGTTATTTATGGATATCCTATCAGTAGCACTTGGGCCGTGTTAAACGGTCAGACCAGACCAAGAAACAACGCCCACTCCCTTGGTAAATTCATAAAAACAGATGATACAACGAAGCACTTATTTGCAATATAAAGTAGCACGTCGCACGCCAATTAGTATGAAGTCCGAAAGCATTCGCAAGTTCACTAGTAAATCGGGACACTTGCAAACACTGAAGAGACATTTGCGCATGGGTAATGGCGACCAGACCAGTATGTTTTTTTTTTTTTCAACCAATCGATTGATCATTTGGATCAAACAGTTCTAAGTATGGGCATCAAATCAGTAATTAGACAGGTCAAGTAAAGGACACTCGTACAGCAGCTTGATTCTAATTCTTACAAGCACTTGATCAGAACAATGGATAACAATAAGAATAACTTAAAATCATATTGACCACGGACCACACCGGTGGCTCAGGGCTGTCAAGCTTCGAGGAGTTGATTTCGAATCCGACCGACCAACACTTGGGTCTTTAATAACCAAGAAGAACGTGTTGGCTTGGTAATGATATCTGCAAATGGTTTCGAAAATGGCTACACTCTCTAGTCTTCTCGGATAAGGGCGATAAATCAGTTCAACTGATCGAATATTAAGCATACAACTGATCAAATATTAAGCAGACAACTGATCGATAAATCAGTACAACTGATCAAATATCAGGGACAAAACTGATCGATAAACAATTGGCAGTACAACTGATCGACAAACCAGCACAACTGGGGCCGGTTCCTGAAAAGTGTAATAACCCTATTCCAGGGATAAATGTGCCTGGAATAAAGCACATTTATCCCTGAAATAGAGTTATTACACCTTTCAGGAACACGGCCCTGATCGATAAATCGGTGTAACTGATCGAATATTAGACACACAACCGATCGAATGTGAGAGAGACAACTTACCGATAAATCAATACAATGAACGATCGAATATTAGGGACACAACTGATAAAATTTCGGAGACACAACTGATCGATAAATCAGTACAACTGATCGAAATGTTTAGTCTATTTCAATCTCGTAGCCAGATCTCCCACGGTCATACGGAAGGGAGATCTCATATTTCCAATGACAGAGTGAGATCTAGAAACGAGATTGTCTATCTATATACCCTCGTAATTTTAATCCTCTAGCTTACTCTTCGTGTTCGTGTAAGCGTAAGGGTAGTCGATGATCGAATGTGAAAGAGAACTGATCGACAAATCAGTACAACTGATCGAATATCAGGGACACCGCTGATTGATAATTCAGTACGACTGACCGATAAATCAATATAACGGATCAAACATTAGGGACACAACTGATCGAATGTGAGAGCCAATTAGTCGATGATAAATCACTTCAACTGATGGAATATTACGGACACAACTGATCGATGAATCAGTACAACTGATCGAATATTAGGGACACAACTGATAGATAAATCAGTACAACTGATCGAATATTAGGGACACAACCGAACGATAAATCAGTGCAACTAATCGAATATTTGGGACACAACTAATCTGATAATTAAATCAGTACAACTAATCGAATATTTGGGACACAACTGATCGATAAATCAGTACGACTGATCTAATATTTGGTACACAACTGATCGATAAATCAGTACAACTGATCGAATGTTAGGGACACAACTGATCGATAAATCAGTACAACTGATCGAATATTAGGGAGACAACTAATCGATAAATCAGTGCAACTGATCGAATATTAGGGACACAACTGAACGATAAATCAGTGCAACTAATCGAATATTTGGGACACAACTAATCTGATAATTAAATCAGTACAACTAATCGAATATTTGGGACACAACTGATCGATAAATCAGTACGACTGATCTAATATTTGGTACACAACTGATCGATAAATCAGTACAACTGATCGAATGTTAGGGACACAACTGATCGATAAATCAGTACAACTGATCGAATATTAGGGACACAACTGATCGATAAATCAGTGCAACTGATCGAATATTAGGGACACAACTGATCGATAAATCAGTACAACTGATCTAATATTTGGTACACAACTGATCGATAAATCAGTACAACTGATCGAATATTAGGGACACAACTGATCGATAAATCGGTGCAACCGAATATTAGGGACACAACTGATAGATAAATCATGATCAGTGCAACTGATCGAATATTAGGAACACAACTGATCGATAAATCAGTGCAACTGATCGAATATTAGGGACACAACTGATCGATAAATCAGTACAACTGATCGAATATTAAGGACACAACTGATCGATAAATCAGTACAACTGATCTAATATTAGGGACACAACTGATCGATAAATCGGTGCAACCGAATATTTGGGACACAACTGATCGATAAATCAATACAACTGATCGAATGTTAGCGACACAACTGATCGATAAATCAGTACAAGGCTGATCGAATGTTAACTACACAACTGATCGATGAATCAGTACAACTGATCGAATATGAGGGATTCAACTGATCGATAAATAAGTACAACAGAACGAATATTAGGGACACAACTGATCGATAAATCAGTATAACTGATCGAACATTAGGTACTTAGGTACATAACTGATCGATAAATCAGTACAACTGAGCCGGGAATATTAGGGACACAACTGATCGATAAATCAGTACAACTGATCGAATATTCAGCACACAACTGATCAATAAAACCGTACAAGTGATGGAATATCAGCAACACAACGGATCTAATGTAAGAGACAAAGGATCGATAAATCAGTAAAACTGATAAAATATGGAATAATTGACTTGCAACTGATCAAGTAATGATAACGGTCAGTTAGGTGAAGAGATATGACGGTGGGCCAATCGGTAGATATAATTAATTTTGAAACAAACGGCGCGCCATATCCTTGCAGTAGTTTTGTGTAATGGGACCGACACAAAAAACTACTGCAAGGAGTCTAGTAAATACGTCAGCTCAACAACCCATGCAACGGTGTTCAACTTACAACTGTGGGTAGGCTTTTGAACGTTATGCTAGCATTCTTTCGAGCATTTTAGTGAGGCGAAGGCATTGAGCATCATTCGAGCATTTTAGTGGCATTTTCCCGGCGGAAAATTAATATTTTTCCCCGGAGTATATAGCAATGAAAATTACGTTTACGTCAAAATGAAGAATTAACTTAACCTCTTCATTTAAGTTTCACTGAAAGGGGACAAAGGATTAACAGATCAAGAGATCATTTTGAGAATTATCTTCTGGTGTATTGCGACTTTTACATACGTTCTTGTTAACCTGTTCTACTAAGTAAACGTTTTTATTAAGCACCGAACTGTAATTGTGTTAAAACATTGAAATTATGAAAATTAAAAAACTCCCATATATGAGCATTAAGCGAGCATTTAAGTAACTTGTTTGGGCGAAACCGAGCATTTTAGTGGTAAAAATGGAGCATTAAGGTAGAGCATTTCAGTGGGGAAATAAAAGCATAATGCACAAAATCCCAACTGTGGGGACTTTGCAAGGAGGCGTGACTGTCAATCAAATTCACACACCCTGATTGGCGGACAATTTGTAAAGAGCTATTTTTAGGTGGCCACGTTGAAGGTGCGTCGCACTGTAATTTCAAAACACGATATTCCTTGTTGCAATTTTAGACGAGCCATTGAATCCTGAGCGGTGCTTGACGCGGTAAGCAACTGAAAATCATGTTGTCTTCTAAAGAGAATTTGACTATCCAAACCAATTAATTTATCGATTTCAAATTCAATCGTGTCAAACAGTCACGCCTTATGCTCCTTCAAGTTTAATGAAGAGTGGTGTACTAAAGGTATAAACTGCGCCACGGGAAGGAATTTTAAACACGTTAAGCCCGCCTCACACTTGAGGAAAGAGCTGAGCAAACTGCCTCGGGAGGCGGTTTGCTCAGCCGTTTCCTCACGTGTGCGGGGAAATTGTGGTGAGAAATTCGCCTCGCGAGGCCGTGAGGATAAAATCAAACATGTTTGATATTTTTGGCCTCGCGAGACAAATTCCTCAATGTGTGCGGCCATCGTGAGAATCGAACTGAGCTTGGTTTAATCAAGCATCCAATAAAAATACATGACATACTGACGTGACTCCAACGGTTCAGGATGGTGTCGGAGGAAGAAATTCGGACGTCACTGAAGTCACGTGAGAATGCCATGTAGTTTCATTGGATGCTTCATTGAACAAGCTCAACTCGATTCTCACGATGGCCGCACACAATGAGGAATTTGCCTCGCGAGGCGAAAAATATCAAACATGTTTGATTTTTTCCTCACGGCCTCGTGAGGCCAATTTCTCATCAAAATTTCCCCGCACACGGTGAGAAAACGGCTGAGCAAACAGCTCTTTGTAAACAAGTCAGTTAATTAAGTTTCCAATGCATTTTTTCACGAATTAAGAATTTCCAGTACACAATCATTTGAAGCGGTTATCCATCCTTGAACTTCTTCGACAAGAGCTCAAATTTGGTTGGTAAGTTTAATCGACTTAAATTTGCGGAGGTCTCTTAGTTCGTTTGGCCAAATTGTATTTTTGTCTTCAATCGGTGGCTTTCCTTACAACCTCTTTATAATATCACTGGATGCTAAAATAATTTTGTTCCATTTTGAATTGGGGGATTGAGTAAATAATTAGTTGTCCTTTAAACTTTACCTCAGGCGACGACAAATTAAAAAAAAAAAAACCGGCTACTTGCAAGCAAAAACTCCCTTAATAATATACTTTCTACAATTGCGGAAGTCAGTTTCATTTTTGCGGACACACAGTACCCTGGGTACTGATTTCTTTGGCGTTATACCTATGAGCTGCGAAGCCGCGATGTGGATCGAAGCGAAAAGAAAAATAAAAGCTCTGGCACCCAGGGTAGACTTGCATTGAACTAAGAAGCAAAGTGGTGATTAGTTTAGCAGTCGCGGCCCCTAAAATTGAAATTTGTTTTCGTTAATTTTTTTCAACAGAAGTCAAAGGCTTTGTCGGCATAATGAAAGTGATTCAATTTGCTGCCTGTATCTTCCTGCTCCTACTAGTCACATTACCCGATGAATCGGAAGCTAACCCTTGGTTATGTCCCTAATATTCGATTTAGTGATCAGCTAGATTGCGTGCGTAATATTTGTGGATCAGTTGAATACGGTCAATTGCGCACAGTGAGTGGATCAGGTTTTCTTGTTATTTATGGATATCCTATCAGTAGCACTTGGGCCGTGTTAAACGGTCAGACCAGACCAAGAAACAACGCCCACTCCCTTGGTAAATTCATAAAACAAATGATACAACGAAGCACTTATTTGCAATATAAAGTAGCACGTCGCACGCCAATTAGTATGAAGTCCGAAAGCATTCGCAAGTTCACTAGTAAATCGGGACACTTGCAAACACTGAAGAGACATTTGCGCATGGGTAATGGCGACCAGACCAGTATGTTTTTTTTTTTCAACCAATCGATTGATCATTTGGATCAAACAGTTCTAAGTATGGGCATCAAATCAGTAATTAGACAGGTCAAGTAAAGGACACTCGTACAGCAGCTTGATTCTAATTCTTACAAGCACTTGATCAGAACAATGGATAACAATAAGAATAACTTAAAATGATATTGACCGCGGACCACACCGGTGGCTCAGGGCTGTCAAGCTTCGAGGAGTTGATTTCGAATCCGACCGACCAACACTTGGGTCTTTAATAACCAAGGAGAACGTGTTGGCTTGGTAATGAGATCTGCAAATGGTTTCGAAAATGGCTACACTCTCTAGTCTTCTCGGATAAGGGCGATAAATCAGTTCAACTGATCGAATATTAAGCATACAACTGATCAAATATTAAGCAGACAACTGATCGAAAAATCAGTACAACTGATCAAATATCAGGGACAAAACTGATCGATAAACAATTGGCAGTACAACTGATCGACAAACCAGCACAACTGGGGCCGGTTCCTGAAAAGTGTAATAACCCTATTCCAGGGATAAATGTGCCTGGAATAAAGCACATTTATCCCTGAAATAGAGTTATTACACCTTTCAGGAACACGGCCCTGATCGATAAATCGGTGTAACTGATCGAATATTAGACACACAACCGATCGAATGTGAGAGAGACAACTTACCGATAAATCAATACAATGAACGATCGAATATTAGGGACACAACTGATAAAATTTCGGAGACACAACTGATCGATAAATCAGTACAACTGATCGAAATGTTTAGTCTATTTCAATCTCGTAGCCAGATCTCCCACGGTCATACGGAAGGGAGATCTCATATTTCCAATGACAGAGTGAGATCTAGAAACGAGATTGTCTATCTATATACCCTCGTAATTTTAATCCTCTAGCTTACTCTTCGTGTTCGTGTAAGCGTAAGGGTAGTCGATGATCGAATGTGAAAGAGAACTGATCGACAAATCAGTACAACTGATCGAATATCAGGGACACCGCTGATTGATAATTCAGTACGACTGACCGATAAATCAATATAACGGATCAAACATTAGGGACACAACTGATCGAATGTGAGAGCCAATTAGTCGATGATAAATCACTTCAACTGATGGAATATTACGGACACAACTGATCGATAAATCAGTGCAACTGATCGAATATTAGGGACACAACTGAACGATAAATCAGTGCAACTAATCGAATATTTGGGACACAACTAATCTGATAATTAAATCAGTACAACTAATCGAATATTTGGGACACAACTGATCGATAAATCAGTACGACTGATCTAATATTTGGTACACAACTGATCGATAAATCAGTACAACTGATCGAATATTAGGGACACAACTGATCGATAAATCAGTACAACTGATCGAATATTACGGACACAACTGATCGATAAATCAGTGCAACTGATCGAATATTAGGGACACAACTGAACGATAAATCAGTGCAACTAATCGAATATTTGGGACACAACTAATCTGATAATTAAATCAGTACAACTAATCGAATATTTGGGACACAACTGATCGATAAATCAGTACGACTGATCTAATATTTGGTACACAACTGATCGATAAATCAGTACAACTGATCGAATGTTAGGGACACAACTGATCGATAAATCAGTACAACTGATCGAATATTAGGGACACAACTGATCGATAAATCAGTGCAACTGATCGAATATTAGGGACACAACTGATCGATAAATCAGTACAACTGATCGAATATTAGGGACACAACTGATCGATAAATCAGTACAACTGATCGAATATTAGGGACACAACTGATCGATAAATCGGTGCAACCGAATATTTGGGACACAACTGATCGATAAATCAGTCCAACTAATCGAATATTTGGGACACAACTGATCTAATAAATCAGTACAACTGATCGAATATTAGGGACACAACTGATCGATAAATCAGTACAACTGATCGAATATTAAGGACACAACTGATCGATAAATCAGTACAACTGATCTAATATTAGGGACACAACTGATCGATAAATCGGTGCAACCGAATATTTGGGACACAACTGATCGATAAATCAATACAAGTGATCGAATGTTAGCGACACAACTGATCGATAAATCAGTACAAGGCTGATCGAATATTAACTACACAACTGATCGAGAAATCAGTACAACTGATCGAATATGAGGGACTCAACTGATCGATAAATAAGTACAACAGAACGAATATTAGGGACACAACTGATCGATAAATCAGTATAACTGATCGAACATTAGGTACTTAGGTACATAACTGATCGATAAATCAGTACAACTGAGCCGGGAATATTAGGGACACAACTGATCGATAAATCAGTACAACTGATCGAATATTCAGCACACAACTGATCAATAAAACCGTACAAGTGATGGAATATCAGCAACACAACGGATCTAATGTAAGAGACAAAGGATCGATAAATCAGTAAAACTGATAAAATATGGAATAATTGACTTGCAACTGATCAAGTAATGATAACGGTCAGTTAGGTGAAGAGATATGACGGTGGGCCAATCGGTAGATATAATTAATTTGAAACAAACGGCGCGCCATATCCTTGCAGTAGTTTTGTGTAATGGGACCGACACAAAAAACTACTGCAAGGAGTCTAGTAAATACGTCAGCTCAAACAACCCATGCAACGGTGTTCAACTTACAACTGGGGTAGGCTTTTGAACGTTATGCTAGCATTCTTTCGAGCATTTTAGTGAGGCGAAGGCATTGAGCATCATTCGAGCATTTTAGTGGCATTTTCCCGCGGAAAATTAATATTTTTCCCGGAGTATATAGCAATGAAAATTACGTTTAGGTCAAAATGAAGAATTAACTTAACCTCTTCATTTAAGTTCACTGAAAGGGGACAAAGGATTAACAGATCAAGAGATCATTTTGGAATTATCTTCTGGTGTATTGCGACTTTTACATACGT
>NC_090893.1:2287554-2308186 GCF_036669925.1 Montipora capricornis | reverse complement strand
TTACGCTCGAATTCGACAACACAACATTTAGGGTTACGATTACATGTACTTTAGATGAAATTTTCACGTGATTATACTTTTGCACAATCTCGCAGTATTTAAATTCTGCTACTTGTATCCCGCCTTAGTCCGAAGATGATATAGATTTATATCGAAATATTACAAGCACATAACATCGTTTCCTTGCATTTGTTGTCTATCAAGTTTAGTCACAATGCAATTACTCGGTATAGCATTTATTCTTTATTTAGATGAAAGATATCAACTTGATTTAAGATCAAGTAATTTAAATGAATTGATTGGGCTTGATAAAAATTGTTGACAAGTAACATAAACATCGGTCCATGAGTGCCAAATTTATCACAAGATACTGATATTCTTAACGTCCATTGTGATTTGATAAACGAAAGCCTTATAGATGGTCAGGATACAGATTATATAAATTCCTTTTCAACAAGTGTACTACAACCAAGTTATTCCTTTACCCTTGAACCACGAAGAGTTACAATTAATCCTGTGAATGAAAATACAATTAGTTCCATAAGAATATTCATAACTGATGGAAAAAGACGATATCATTCTTCCACCACAAGAGTTTAGAGACGGATACAAACCAGTTCAAATGCCAAGAACTAAGAAACCAGTTCCAATGCCAAGAACTAAGATAGAGCAAACAGATAAAGCTCTGAAAGGTTACACAGAGTCTTATAAAATCAATGTTAAAAATAACAAAGACCCACTAGTGCAACTACAAAACACAAGAAAGGCTATTGAATGCCATATCACAAGTGTACTAACATCTATGAAAGGACTAAAATTTGTCGAAACACTTAAGGTAACATTTGCAAAAATGACAGATGGACAAATAGTGTATAAGACCGCCTATTTCAACAGTCAAGTTCAAACAATCATAAATAACACAGAAATTGCTAAATCATTACAATTATCAAAACAAAATATATTAAACAAGATTGCAGTTTGGATATCAGAGGGATCTGGTTGGACTGTTCAATCTGTTGACAATCATTATCTTAATGTGGTAAAATATAAACCGATGAAAAGCTCATCATATATTAAACTACCACAAGAACTAAGAAACAGTTCAAAGGGATTGATCAACATGAAAAATGAGGATAATGAATGCTTTAGATTGTCATATCCGACATTTAAACCCTCAAGCTAAATACCCACAGAGAATCAAAAAAATCGACAAACAATACATTGAAAATTTGGATTATTTAGGAATTGAATTCCCTGTGACTGTGAAACAGTACAACATCAATGTTTTCGGTTATGAAAACAAACAACCATACCCGATTTATGTTTCAAAAGAAAAGCATGAAGATCATATGAATTTATTATTAATCACAGAAAAAGAAAACAAGCACTATGTTCTTATCAAAGATTTCAATAAGTTAATGTACCATCAGAAAAAGCACAAAGAGAGGAAACATTTCTGCATGCAATGTCTTCAGTGTTTCAGTTCTGAAAAAGCATTGATCAATCACAAAGAAAACTGCATCCAAGTGAATGGCACACAAGCGATTAAAATGCCAACAAAAGACAACATATTAAAATTCAATAATTTCCATAAACAGTTGGCTGTTCCATTTGTCATTTATGCAGACTTTGAAGCTATAACTGAAGCTATAAAAATTCATGGATGTCAACCAAGCAACGACAAATCATTTACTGAGGCTTATCAGAAACATACCGACTGTGGTTATGGATACAAGGTTGTTTGTTGTTATGACGATAAATACACAAAACCAGTACAAATTTACAGAGGAGAAAAAGCTGTGTATAAATTCATGGAAGCCTTGTTAAATGAAGTAAAATATTGCAAAAAAAATGATCAAAAAAGAATTCAACAAACCATTGAAAATGACAAAAGACGATGAGGACAAATTTCAAAAAGCAAAGGAATGTCATATATGTGAAAAAGAATACAATAAAACCGATGTAATGGTCAGAGACCACTGTCATATTACAGGAAAATACAGAGGATCCGCGCTCATCAAGACTGTAATCTTAACTTTCGAATAACTTATAAAATTCCTGTTATATTCCATAATCTCCGCGGATATGACAGCCATTTTATAATGCAAGAGATTGGTGAAATAGTCAAGAATCATACATATACAAATAAAAAAAGGTGAAAAATGTCAAATGAACATCAATGCAATACCCAACAATATGGAAAAAAAAATGGCTTTCATTCTTGGTAATCTGACTTTCATTGATAGTTACCAATTCATGAGCTCTAATTTGCAAAGGCTTGTTTGTAATCTACCAAACGAATTATTGAAATATACTTCTCAAAAATTCAAAGGTGAAAAGCTTGCTTTAATGTCAAAAAAAGGAGTTTATCCATATGACTTCATGGACAGTTTTGAAAATTCAATGAAAAACTTCCAAAAAAAGAAGACTTTTACAACATATTAAATGATGAACATATATCAGATGAAGATTATAAACATGCTCAAAATGTATGGAACAATTTTAATCTGAAAAATATGGGTGAGTACCATAACTTATATCTCAAATCAGACATCCTTCTGTTAGCAGATGTTTTCGAAACCTTTCGAGAGACCTGTCTGCAATACTCTAAACTGGACCCATGTCATTATTTCACCAGTCCTGGGCTTTCCTGGGATGCTATGCTAAAAATGACTGATATTAAATAAGAGCTTATGACAAAGGTAGATATGTTTCAATTCATCGAAAAAGGGATGCATGGTGGAATAAGTTACATTGCCAACCAAATAAATACATAAAAACATATGATGAGAAGGCGCCCTCAAAGTACATTATGTATTTAGATGTCAACAATCTGTATGGTTGGGCAATGAGTGAATACCTTCCAACAGGTGGATTCAGATGGATGACAGAAAAACAGACATATAACACAAATTTATCCAAGTAGAAAGAAGACAGCAAGAAGGGTTTAATACTAGAAGTCGATCTGGAATATCCAGAAGAACTACACAACCTCCATAATGACTACCCATTAGCAGCTGAAAAGACGAAAGTATGTGAAAACATGCTATCAGAATATTGCAAAAAAGTAGCCAATAAATACAATATATCAACTGGTCTGGTACATAAACTACCAACTTTACAGAACAAAGAAAAATATGTGCTCCATTGCAGAAACCTTCAACTGTTAACTGACCTTGGATTAAAATTAACAAAAGTGCGTAGAGCACTTGAATTTGATCAATCACCATGGTTAAAACAGTATATCGATTTCAATACACAGAAGAGAACAAATGCAAAAAATAGTTTTGAAAGAGATTTTTTTAAATTAATGAACAATTCAGTATTTGGGAAAACAATGGAGAATATTAGAAAGCAAGTAGATGTTAGATTGGTAACTGATAAAAACAAACTATTAAAAATAGCTTCTTAACCAACTTATGTTAGTAGTAAAATATTTAATGAAAATCTAGTAGCAGTACATGAGATTAAAGAAACACTTACCCTAAACAGGCCGGCATATGTGGGTATGTGCATCTTAGATCTCAGCAAGACGTTAATGTATGATTTTCACTATAATTATATCAAACAAAAATACGGTAGCGAAGCGAAGTTATTATTATTCACAGACACAGACAGCTTGACCTATGAGATCGAAGCTGAAGACGTTTACAGGGATTTCTGGAATGATAAAGATAAATTCGATAGCAGTGATTATCCACAAGATTCTCCATATTTTGATAAGACCAATAAAAAGGTCATTGGTAAGTTCAAAGACGAGGCTGCTGGAATACCAGTCACTGAATTTGTAGGTTTACGATCGAAAATGTATAGTTATATGAAAGACAATCAAAAAGGAGGAAAGACTGCTAAGGGAATCAAGAAGAATATCATCAAAATAATATCAAGCATGAAAATTATAAAGAGGTTCTATTTAATAACAAACAAATACATCACACAATGAAAACAATCAGAAGTCAAAAACATCGATTAGGAAGTTATGAGATCAATAAGGTATCGCTATCTTGTTACCTTTCAACATATCGGTATTCATTAATTCGAAGAAGACATTATTTTAGAGATTAAACTGAAAAATGTCATCAGTCAAATTCCCCTTTATCCTGACTATTAGGCGGTGAAGGGATTTTCATTGGTAATGCTTTTCTGTTGAATCTATGTTGCATAGTCAACCGTTTGACGGTGTTTTTCTTTTCACGAGCATCCATAATCTTCCTCAACTCTTTAATGTAACCTCGTCTCCTTTTTTTCAAGCGCAACAATCTTCTCGCACTCTCGAAACAAACTCAATACTTTGGTTATCGAATCTGAGGTATTCTCGAGGTCGACAGTCGTAATATTGTTGACAAAATCATTTAAAGTGAAAGTAAATTGAAAATCGTTATCCCCAGCTTCAACCGCACACTGAGCTAATGCTTCTTGGATGTTTCTTTCACATGCAGTGATTTGATTCTTGAGAGTTGACACAGACTTCGGCATCTTGAGTTTCATAACAAACTTTAACATAAACTTTTTGAGTAAAGATTGTTAGCAAATTTTACTTCAAGAATTTATAATAAAGCACTTCTTACTTGTTTCATTGTAATTAGTTGGAAAAAATCATACGACCGTCTCGTGATCTGAAACAATAGCTATTAGTGATGACATCATCAAATTCCGGTTTTTCCGAGAATGTCACGCAATGGAAAAATGCATTTGCACCTTATGATAAAACACGACTGGTGATATCATGGCAAAACTGCCACGCATAGGGGTGTAAAATAAATGTAAACTATAATATAGAAAACATATATAGATTTCCAAAAATTGATTAGCCATCATATGGAAAGTAGTATGAGGTTCGGTTGATAATTGTTACGAAAAATAGCATTGCGTGACTAGCGTTACTTTCAAGAGGCTTCGCGAGAGTTCGTAGATTGTTTATTTTTAGGAGTGTGCGTAAGCGTTTCTAAATCGGTGTGTTTTGTAATCTTTCTATAATTAGATTGATTACTATTTTAGAAAGTTCTGGAAGCTTGTTGTGAGAGTATATAAGTAGACGAGTTGTAGCGGAGTTTTTTTTAACTAGTTTTTCACAAGCGAAGAGAGTTGGCGTTAGCCGTGTTTAGTCAAGTGTGACAGAAGCAGTGTTTATTCAAGTTGGCGGAGGCCGTGTAAGTTTGTCGAGTACGAGTTGTTCAGAGTTTTTACTTCGTGGAAACTACGTTCATTTTGGGAATAAATATTCTTGTTGTTGTTCCGAAAACCCTGCGTTAAGATTAATTTGCAAACTACATTTACTAAAAACACACGAACTCGTAAAATAGGGGGCCTGGTCCTGGAAAGGAATTCATTAGTTTGCAGACTAAAGAAACCAAGAAAGGACAATTCAAGAAGGAATTACAGCTAAAGTAAGGAGAACTGTACAAGAGAGTATATTGTGTTTTTGCTGTGAAATACTGCTATGAAAATGGAAAAACTTTTGCAGATGGGGAAAGAATTCGGGTTGGAAGGAGAAAAACTTCTCGAATTTGTGAGGGAAGAGGAAGGCAATTGGAAGAGGAGAAAGAAGAAAAACGTAGACGATTGGAATAGGAAAGAGAAGAAAAAAGGAGGCGGTTTGAAGAAGAAAAGGAAGAGAAACATCGATTACTTGAAGAAGATAGAAGAAGAGAAGACAAAGAGAGAGAAACTAGGCGATAACAACGCAAACTAAGAAAATTGGAGATGGAAGCCGATCGAGCTGTTGAAACAGAAAGAGGCTATTGAAGCGGCAAAAAGAGAACATGAGCTGGAGATTGCACGTTTGGCTGTGGAGAGTGCTGACGGGCGTCCTGAAGTGAGAGAGGATAGGGCCAAGACACCCAAGCTTCCCTAATTTGTCGATGGCAAGGACGACTTGGATGCTCATTTACAAAGATTTGAGAGATTTGCAGCGACAGCTAAATTGGAGAAGACAGGATGAGCTTCCAAATTTAGATGCTCTTTTGTCCGGACGCGCGCTAGAAGTTTATTAGCGGTTATTCGGGGAAGCAGCCCAAGATTATGACCGGGTAAAGCTAGCCTTGATGAAGAGATAGGACCTTACGGAGGATGGTTATCGCCGTAAATTTAAAGTATAAAAGGCGGAAGTTGATGAGAGCCCAGAACAGTTTATAGTGCGACTGGAGAGATACTTGTTGCGGTGGTTGGGACTGTCACATACTGAACGTTCTTTTGAAGGCCTAAAAGATCTAATTGTGGAAGAACAGTTTATTGAGTTAGCTATTCACCTTCCTGAAAGAGCCCCGGAAACGCTTGACCAGATAGCGAAAATCGCCGATCAATACTTGGAAGCTCATGGAAAGCACTTGTTGAGCTCTGCGACCAAGAATCCGTTAGTACAGTTCAAGGCGGAAGAAAAAAAGAACGCACAGAGTGACACAACAGCTCTCCAGTGTTACAAGTGTAATGCCCGCGGACACAAAGCAATTAACTGCCCAGCTCTAGCAAGAAAGTGTTTCCTATGTGGCAAGCAAGGTCATGAAGCAAGGAACTGTCGATCAGGTGAACGGAAGTCAGGAGGCCAAGGTAAAGATGGTAACCCTGTGCAACGCGGTCAAGTTAGTGCTGGCTGTTTGGTTAAGTCACCAGATCTTAACGCTACCCCCGAGGAAGTTAAGTCGTGTATTCAAAATGATCAGCTTCTGTTAGCCTGTGGCAAGAAAGTCCCGTTGCTAAGTAATGCCTGTGTTGAACCCTTAACTGGAGTAAGAAGTAAGATGCCAGTTGTAAAAGGCAGAGTTGGAGAGAAGACTGTTGACGTTTTAATACTGGTTTGCAGTGGAGTTGTAGTCAAGAAGGACCTTGTCGGCGAGGATAGGTGCCTATAGCAAGAATTTATGTTGATACGCCTTATCTTAAGGGTCATGTAGAAGCGTAGTACCTTTCAGATCCTATCTACGACTTAATTATTGGTAATGTACGTGATGCAAGGGATGCACAGAATCCAGACCCCAGTTGGCAAGAGGCTTGTGCAGTAACTACCCGAAATCAAGCTAAGAAAAAGTATGAACGCACGACTTTGAAGGTGCCTAGTACCCGTGAAAACCCTATTGTGGATAGAGAGAAACTCAAGCAGATGCAGCGTGAGGATGAGAGTCTGCGTAAGTACTGGGATCGAGACGGTGTGTTAGTGAAGGGTCAGGCGGAGATTTCCTTCGAAGAAAAATCTGGAGTACTGTACCGCCTGTACAAGCATCCTTACGTGAATGGTGGTAAACTGCTTAAACAAGTTATGGTACCTGAGAAGTTGAGACGCCCCATAATGGAAGTAGCTCACGGATCAATCATGGGCGGTCACATGGGCATCAAGAAAACAACAGACAAGATCCAGAGTGCATTTTATTGGCCTGGAATTCAAGGTGACGTCACCCGATTTTGCAAGTCCTGTGACGTGTGTCAGAAGACCGTAAGTAAAGGATCAGTGCCAAAGGTACCGTCAGAGAAGATGCCACTTATTGATAAACTTTTTAAGAGAGTAGCAATAGATCTTGTTGGTCCTATCAGTCCCCCGAGTGAAGAAGGACACATATATATTGACACTGGCAGATTTTTCGACTTGCTACCTGAGGCTGTGCCACTAAAGAATATTGACACAGAGACTGTAGCAGAGGCATTGGTAGATATCTTCAGCCGTCTAGGAGTACCCGAAGAAATCTTGAGTGATCTGGGTACGCAGTTTGTTTCTGACTGTATGAGAGAAGTCACCCGACTACTAAGCATTAAACAGCTTACAACAACACCCTATCACCCGATGTGTAATGGTTTGACGGAGAAGTTCAACGGAACGATGAAATCTATGCTGAAGAGACTGTGTAGTGAGCAGCCAAGACAGTGGCATCGCTACATAAACCCGCTGTTGTTTGCTTATCGTGAAGTTCCCCAAGAGTCCACTGGTTTTTCACCGTTTGAGCTGTTATATGGAAGAGCTGTTAGAGGACCAATGGCTATACTCAAACAGCTGTGGACGAAAGAAGTTGACGAGCCTGAGGTAAAGAACAGTTACCAGTACGTTTTTGAATTACGAGAGAAGTTAGAAGATACCCTTAAACTCGCCCATAGTGAACTGGAGAAAGCGCAGCAGAAAGGAAAGCACTATTACGACCGCAAGTCTAAAGTTAGGAAGTTCCAGTCAGGTGAGAAAGTGCTTATACTGCTACCTACCGACCATAACAAGCTACTTATGCAGTGGAAGGGTCCCTTTGAAGTTAGTTCTGTAGTAGGTCTCAATGACTACAAAGTGAAAGTAAAAGGCAAGGAGAAAGTTTACCACGCTAACCTTCTTAAAAAGTACTTTGAGCGAGAGGAGACTACACCCGAAGGAGCAGTAGCTGGTGGAGTAGGCGCTTTGTGTGTAGACGATGCTGTCGACTGTGCAGCTAAAGCTGATGAAGCAGAGGGAGAACACGTTGATTTTTTAGAGCTTGGTGGATATGTAGCCAAAGAATCGATCGCGGATGTTGAAACCGGACCAAATCTGACGGATGACCAACGGAATGAATTTATCGATCTGGCTAAACAGTTCACGAATTTGTTTACTGAAGCTCCAGGTGCCACAGATCTCGTTCAGCATCATATTAAACTCATTTCAGACGAGCCGGTTAGATCAAGACCTTATCCAGTACCTTACAGTATCAGAGAATCACTGAGAAGAGATATTGCCGACATGATCAAAATGGGAGTTATTAGGGAGTCCAGTTCTCCGTATGCATCACCTGTGGTTGTAGTGAAGAAAAAAGACAACACAAACCGTGTGTGCATTGATTATCGGAAATTAAATAAACTAACTGTATTTGATCCCGAGCCTATGCCAACTGCTGAACATTTGTTTCAGAAGCTTAGTGGAGACAAGTTCTATTCAAAAATTGACCTTAGCAAGGGATATTGGCAGATAACAGTACCAGAGGAGGACATACAGAAAACGGCGTTCGTAAAACCGGACGGGTCGTACGAGTTCCTGAAGATGTCGTTTGCAATGATCAACTCGGCAGCAACACTGAAGCGTGCAATGAAGAAGTTGCTAAGAGATCTAGCCAATTTTTAATGTTGATTTCTACTGGGATGATATATTGGTTCACACCCATACGTACATGTTAGAGCCCTAAGAGAGCTATTTTCGCGCCTTGTACAAGCGGGGTTCACTATTAGACCTACTAAGTGCCTACATGTATTCGGTGTAAACAGTGTGGATTTCCTAGGCCATCGTCTGGAGTAAGGAATGATTGGTCTACATCAGGATAACGTGGAGAAAATCAAAGATGCCCCAAGGCCAAGCACAAAGAAAAAGGTGCGATCATTTATTGGTCTAGCAGGATACGACAGAGATTTCATTCCCAACTTTGCAGCGATCGCAGTGCCCCTATCTGATCTTACACGGAACGGCCAACCCAGTAAAGTTGAGCGGGGTGAAGCACAAGAGAAAGCCTACCAAACAATCAATTCTTACCTAACAAGTGAGCCTATTTTACGACTTCCCAATCCAGCTAAAACTTATTTCTTAAGGACGGACGCTTCCAACAGTGGGATTGGTGAAGTATTAATGCAGAAACATGATGAGAAGTTGTTTCCCGTTTGCTACGCAAGCAAGAAATTGACAGGTGCAGAAAGGAACTACTCCACAATTGAGAAAGAATGTGTAGCGATTGTATGGAGTATCAAGAGATTTCATCTTTATTTATACGAAGTTTCTTTTGTTCTTCAGACAGACCATGAACCCTTAAACTATATGAACAGTGCTAAGTTCGTCAACGGACGTCTTATGCGTTGGGCTATGTTTTTGAAAAGTTATTCACTCACAGTTGAAGCCATTAAGGGCTCAGAGAACGTTGGAGAAGATTACTTGAGTCGTGCTGAGGAATGACATTGAACTGCCCCTTGTTTAGCAATTTTCTTGTTTAGGATAAATTTAGGAAATTTCTTCTAGAAGGGGGTTATGTTACGAAAAATAGCATTGCGTGACTAGCGTTACTTTCAAGAGGCTTCGCGAGAGTTTGTAGATTGTTTATTTTTAGGCGCATGCGTAAGCGTTTCTAAATCGGTGTGTTTTGTAATCTTTCTATAATTAGATTGATTACTATTTTAGAAAGTTCTAGAAGCTTATTGTGAGAGTATATAAGTAGACGAGTCCAAGCGGAATTCTTAACTAGTTTTTCACAAGCGAAGAGAGTTGGCGTGTTTAGTCAAGTGTGACAGAAGCAGTATCTATTCAAGTTGGCGGAGGCCATGTAAGTTTGTCGAGTACGAGTTGTTCAGAGTTTTTACTTCGTGGAAACTACGTTCATTTTGGGAATAAATCTTCTTGTTGTTGTTCCGACAACCCTGCGTTCAGTTTAATTTGCAAACTTACTTTCCTCAAAACATTCGAACTCGTAACAGTAATATTTAAAATATATATAGATTTCCAAAATTAGTTATCCAACTAATGGAGTAGTATGGTAGTTGGGTTGGTTAAAGATCAAAATTGATCTTGAACCCCCAACTACTATACTACTATGGGGGTTGGATTTTATTTGCGTATATGTGCTTCGTAGGATGTTTCACATGATTTTTTGCAAATTCTTGGCTCAGGTTAATGGTGATTGATACAATCATGTGATCAAATACAACAATTGCAAAGGAGGAGTATGCCTGTACATTGCCTTGATGCCATATTCCACTTACTCCTAGCTAGGATACAATCAAGCAGGGACCCTGCCCCTGTTGCATAGGTATTGATGCGTCCATGGCTTAGTACATGATGGGTTTCACAAATTTGGTATCAGCGATGATACGTATGAATTCGTCTACAAAGCCCTGTCGCAGTTCTCTCAATAACAAAGAGATTTACATTCGCGAAAGGTTTGCCGCTAACTACAAACTACAGGCTTTTGCTTGTCCAGAAAACCGTCATAAAAATTGTCTCGCTTCTAGATTATTGTTCTTGTTTGTGAACTCGTTCGAGAACTGTGGTTAACAGAAAATAAGCTGAAATCAAATGAAAATAATTTAATTTTTTGAAAACCCAAATTAGACTCGTTGTTCGACATTTATACGTTAGCGTAACCTGTCATCAAAGATTGCTTTTATCAATGTCGCTCTTTCATTCTAACTCAGCGTTGATTTAAACTGACAGGATATGTTGTCGGTCAAATCTGGTGTCAGTTTGAATCCGTAATCAGTGAGCCTCATTTTACCTAGGTTGCACTTCACCTAATCAACCCCAGGATTGAGAACACCATACCTTCCCTCAAGCTCTGCCCTACGCATGCATTTTCAACACATCTACAATCTTGGACAAAATTGTTGAGAAAACTCTGCTTTTGGACTAAACTCCGATCACGAGTATGAAAAATAAGCTCTCTTTTTGCCCCCACACCCTCTGATCAATGTTGCTAGACGAAACAAAGCATGTCGAACCTGGGCTTATCAACATTGGTTGTAGGGGGGAGGGGGATCGCTAAAAATGTGCGATATTAAGGACGTAGTGCGCAAAATAACCCCTGTTTTTAATATTCTCAACCCTTTTTGTCCAACATTGTCTGGGGATCATTTTGCCCAAGAACACAAAACGGGTGTATGTATGAGTTCTGTAGGTACAAAAAAGAAAATATATCAGTCGTAGGCATGTCGTCATGGTATTCGATTGACAATTAGAGTTAATTAGCCCTAATAAAGAAAAACAATGTTACGTCATCATTGAGGTTCATTGTCAAAACAACTGGAAATGGTACATAATAGTCATGTTGACGACGCTTTAGGAGCGTATATTTTATTACAGGTGCAAGATCATAACGACGAAGCAAAAGATGTTGCTGAGGAAGTAGGAGTTTCATTAGTAACAATCTTTAGGATCAAGAAAGGTGTCCAAGGCCTTAAAAGGGAAGTTGTCACGCTGTTCGTTGGTAAAAGCCACAACAAAGGTGTGATCAGATGTGACCCATACGATAAACTATATGGACCCTTCTTTGAAAAATATGTCAGAGAACAGTTCCCTAAACGTTTTGGGAAAGCAAACAAGAATGTGGTATAACAGGAGCAAAATAGTAATAGAGCAAATTACTTCCGGTTGCAAGAAACCCACTTCCTGTTTGTAAACCGTGCGTCTTCGAATACGAATTGTCACGAATTTTAAGTATAACTGCAAGGCATTATATTTATTTCCCCTACTGTTTTCTCAAGGCGTTGCTAATGAGTATAAACTATGCACAAAATCAATGAGATTTCTACATTTCTTACAAAAAGTGACGCATTTCAACGGTTAACACACCGGCTGGCTAAAAACAGACTGGTCATGAAAAATATTTCAAATCTGTTCAAATCACGTTAACCGACCAAAATTTCTCATTCCTTCGCCGTAAATCTATGTCAGTTAAAGAACACACAAAATTAACCGTTGTTAACCGTGCAATTTCCTTATTGTGTGTAATCTTACATAAATATATCTGCGATAATTTCATATCTGTATATACATATTGATCAGTGTAAACCAAAGTGGGCAAAAACAGCTAGGGCAAGGCCGACTGGTTTTGATATAACTCCTTCATATTGTCCTCGTTATAGGACTCAGTAGGTCTCTTACTTCTTAATCGTACTAATGTATGAATTCCACGATGTAAAAGAACAGCAATTCGCAGTGCGGTAAAGTAAAGTAAACAGAACCCTATCTTACGTAGACAATTCACGTACATCGCTAATAATGCACTGCTGTAACAATGTTTGTTTCACGCAATATTATTGTATGACAAGTAATCCTCGACAACTTACTGTGTATCAGCTATGAGAAGACGAGTTTTACATACTATAAACATATGAGAGTGTTCACACTCTCATATAGACAGATATTTGATAGTTTATACCAAATACAATCTTGGACAAAATTGTTGAGAAAACTCTGCTTTTGGACTAAACTCCGATCACGAGTATGAAAAATAAGCTCTCTTTTTGCCCCCACTCCCCCTGATCAATGTTGCTAGACGAAACAAAGCATGTCGAACCTGGGCTTATCAACATTGGTTGTAGGGGGGAGGGGGATCGCTAATAATGTGCGATATTGAGGACGTAGTGCGCAAAATAACCCCTGTTTTTAATATTCTCAACCCTTTTTGTCCAAGATTGTAGCTTGTTAATGCTTCGTATCATCGTATCGGTTACTGTATTCATACAACGAATGAAATTATATATGAAATGGATCATATATTGAACTGCGGATATGAAATCAAGTGACGCTATGATCCTCGCTGTTATGCACGCAATTTTCGCAATTGCGTAGCGAAGCCTGAAAAATTCATGACTTAAACGAGGTTTGAACCCGTGACTTCGCAATATCGTTTTTACCGGTACTTGAACTCGGACCCTCCAGGGCCGGGTTCCTGAAAGGTGTAATAACTCTATTCCTGGGATAAATGTACCTTATTCCAGGCACATTTATCACTGGAATAGGGTTATTATGTTGTGGTTTAATTTGATTTTTGGTTTAAATTTTCTCAAACCGGTTTATTTCTTTCAAACCAGTTTGTTTTTTTCAAACCAGTTCAAGTATTGAACTGGGGTGCAGGGATGGCGCAGTGTTGAGAGCACTCGCCTCTCACCAATGTGGTTTAGAAGTGCCTTTGAATGATTAGCTTCAAACAGAAAGTGTGGATCATGGTCACGATAGTGCATTTAGGTTCCAAAAATGTTTGTTCAGTTCATCTGAGTGCGTATTTACCCGAGGTAAAATGATGATCACTAATTTAGGTAAAAACGGATTCAACCTGAGAATGGATTTCACCGGCAACCTCGAAAATAGAGATCGGAGAACAAGTTAGAACATATTATATAGGAAAACTCTTGCTTGTAAAGTTTTACGATAGGTTATTTCCATAACACGGCTGATAAGTAAATTCACTCAAAAGGAAAAGGGAAAAGTAGTACTTCTTAAAGCCTCCAGCTTTCAAACTGAACCGGGCGTTCAAATTCATCATAACCGGGATACGGGTCACCTCATTTTTTTTTTTGCAGTTAATCTACTAGAGGCACAAACGGAAGTAATATAAGTAAATGAACTGGGTTTGCATTACATTTGCGTCTGCGTAGGGGTTTTCTTTAAGGCCCATTTAAACTGTCTCAACATTTGCTTCCACATGACTTTGTATTCAACAATGTCGAACCAAATGTTTGGTGAGTTGAACGAGTCGCTCAACATTTTTAAAAGAGTTAAAAATGGGAAACTGATTTAAACTTTCATTTTATTAATTAACATTAACTTTGTTCTAGAAAAAGGTTGGATGGAGTTGAAGCCGTTTGAACAATCCATTCATCATTTGCAGAACACAAGTATGTTCGCATCCAGAACGCATCCAGCATAAGTCTGGAAGGGAGAGTCTACCTTCATGTTCCTAATTTCTCGCAAACATGGAATTGGCTCAAAAGTTGGCCGGATTGTTCGAACCGTTTGAACGGCCTCCGCGTGCACAACTTTGTTTTTGCTTCCAACATTCGCCCAGCAACGGTCTAACGAACGAATGTTCGCCAAATGTTGAACCTTTTTGACCTCAAAAATTCGTAAAGCAAGAGCAACAGCAGTAAGCGGGTGCAGAAAAAAGTAATTTTCTGACAGTTTTTTTCGATTTCTCTTCCTTCTCCTCAGTGTTCCTGGACTTATGCTTCGGTGTATCTTGGAGGCTTTTGTTTGCCTATATACTACTTAGGCAGTTTTTTTCCCACACACCACCCCTTTTTATTTTCACTGAATTCAATCAGTTTTAAAGGTCTGGAATAGGGAGTTTATTGTTGGGTTGCAGGGATCCACAGACTTACGTAACCTTCTTGATACCTTGGGAATTCACATTTTATTTCAGTGTTAATGCGTGACACTTGCGAGACAGTGATTTACGTCACGTTTAGGTTAATTGCCCTTTGATCTTTAAATTCTTTACTTTCGGAGTGTGGTTAAGTTAGTCCGTAGCGTGTAAGTCATGATGTCTACAAGAAGAAATTATAAAGCCTACGGTGTCGCGGGACCGATATGTAAGTTCATTTATCTGTAGCTTTCCCTTTTTGTTTTATGGCTAGCTTTCAATTAAGTGTATTCGTTATTATTCATGCGTGATTATTGTAGTTTGCATACCGTGCCCTCGTGGCTGCGTGAATCTATTTACATCGATTTCGCTTTACTAGCTTTATAGTTTTGCTTGTATTGTTTAGTATTTCTTTCATGCTGTAGCGCGTTTTTATTTATTTATTTTCGGTTTTCTTTGCACGTTGCATGTTTAGCTGTATTTTCTCGATCGCCAGGTGCTTTGTGTAATTTTTATTTTATGTAGATGTCTTATGCCAGCGTTTTATCGTTTGTTTACAATTTACGAGATCAACCAATAAACACAATTTAAATGTCACTTCGGTCTCCGTAAAGTACGCCCGTTTGGTATTTTGTCCGGTCGCGATTTTCTTGGCAATTCATTCGGCCTTGATGTTCGCTTGCCGCTACAGTAAAATATCGCAATAGACGCCTGGGTTTGAATTTGAATTAAAGTTCGTCGAAGATGAGTGTTAGTGGTACCCCTTCACCTCAAGTTACAGTTCAAAAGATTCTCGTTGCGGAAGATAAAGAAGCTCCAAATGTCGAAATTTCAAATTGGTTACATGATGTTAGAAACTTTGGTTTAGATGAAGAACAAAGTCTTCCGGACATACAATGCGGTCATTCAGGATTGCGTGCCCCGCACGAGCGAACTTTGACCGATAAAGGAAGAGCTTATCAGTTGGAAATTCGCGGCAAAGAGAAAAGAGAATTTGAGACGAAATTACGAAAACATATTGGAATTATCTATTCTTTGTTTGACTCTCGTGTTGGTCGTGAAGTGTTAGAAAAGGAAATGGAAAATCTAGACTCAATTAAAGAGGAGTTGAACGTAGCGCATAGAGCCTGTGATGCATTGCTTGAGGAAGAGAGCGCTAAAGGTGCCGCCTATCGTGATTTTGACCTATGTGATCGGGAGTACGCCGAATGTCGAATTCGCCTATCGGAAAGGCTTCGTTCAATCGATCAGCAATTGGAATTAGAGTACGAAAGAAGCAGGCATGAGGCTACGTCAACAAAGTCAAGCCGTTCGGGAAGAACGAAAGCGTCGGGTTCTTCTAGATCTTCAGCCATGTCAAAGAGAGCAGAGGCGGCTGCTAGAGCGGCAAAGCTTAAAATGGAAATGAAGTATCTCGAACATGAAACCAATTTGAGGCGGATTCAGTTAGAGAAGGAGATTGCATTGGCAGACGCTGAAGAAGAAGCAATCAGATTGGTCATGACCGATCAGGCAGAGACCAACAGCGCAGCGCGTCTAAATCTTAAACTGATTAAGGAAAGTCAAGAAAGTGCACCTGAAACTAAAATTGAAGCAGGGAAACTTCCCATAAAACATAGTTCTTTCGAGCCACCGTTGTCTACAGTAGGCGCGATAGTTAAAAAAGAGCAGAGGCCAGCTTCAGAAGGGACAACAAGGCCACAAGATTCGACCCTTCAACAAATAGTGAATCTTCAAGCCAAACAAGCCGAATTAAGTGCTCAGTTTGTCAGCCAGCAGAGAGCAAGCACGCTGCCCTCTCAAGAACCGCCAGTGTTTAGTGGGAACTATTTCGATTATCCTACGTTCATCGCTGCCTTCGAGGCGATGATAGATAAGAAGGTGGACTCACAGAGGATAGGTTGTATTTTTTGTGCAAGTATACTTCCGGCAAGGCCCACGAAGCCATTAAAGGTTTCTTGACTTGGAACTCCGACAAAGGTTACGAAGAAGCTCGCAAACTCTTGGCTCAGCGGTTCGGAAATCCGTTTCGAGTGGCCGAAGCTTACAAGTCCAGACTGCGAAGTTGGACTCAGATAGCGGATGGAGATAGTGCCGGTATCCAAGATTTCGCCGATTTTCTTGTTTGCTGCGAAGGAGCTATGCAATCCATGCAGTATATGGAAGAACTGAACTCACCAAGGATATTGCAGGAAATCAGCTCCAAGTTACCACTCAGGTCGGGCTCTAGGTGGTGTCGCGAGGCACGTGACGTTTTGAGAAAGACAAACAGAACAGTATCCTTTCACGACTTAGTTGTTTTCATCAAGGAAGAAGCAGACCTCGCAAAGGACCCAGTATTTTCCCCCGAAGCCCTGAAGAGAGAGAAAAACAAGATGACCGATAAGAACAGGGGAAAGAGGGTTCAAGGAGCAAACAGTTTCGTGTCGCTTTCCTCTCGAACCCAGTCTAGTGAAAGCAGACGGAAATCCAATGAAGTACCAAGGCCGAAACAGCAAATAAGCTTATGCCCCTTGTGCAGCGGTAGTCATCAACCTGACAAGTGCGGAGAGCTTCGCAAGGGGAGCGTAGATGAACGGATGGAGATTATTAGATCTAAAGGCCTTTGTTTTGGATGCCTGAAGAAAGGTCATCAGTCAAAAAACTGTCGAGCCCGATTGACTTGTGAGAAATGCGGGAAACAGCATCCCACCTCTCTTCATATTCCTAATGACAAGGAACAGAACAAAAGTCAGCATAGTACCTCTCAATCAACTTTGTCCGATTCAGCTCATAGTCATCAAGCAAGCTCTGAAGTCGTGGTCGAAAATATGAACTCCAAGCCCACTGCCAGCGTGTGTAGCGCAGTCGATTGGCATGGTGTTGTAACCAATTCATTGATCATTCCAGTTTTCGTGCATCATAAGGATAATCCCGAGGTCAAAATCATGATTTACGCCTTACTAGACGACGCAAGTGATACAACATTTATCACGACCAACGTCAAAGAGAAACTTGGAATCCCCGGCGTGACTTCGAAGCTCATTCTCAGCACCATGCTTGGAAAGGAAGAAATCCCTGTTTCCCGAGTCGACGGATTAGTAGTCGAGAGGATTGACCAACGTGTTCAAGTGGAACTACCCAAGACTTATACTAGGGAGCAGATACCTTCAAGAAGGGATCAAATTCCCAAGCCGGAGGTTGCGGCGGCATGGCCACATCTGAAAAGAATCAAAGATAAGATAATGCCATATCAAGAGGAAGTGGAGGTCGGATTGCTGATTGGCTGTAATTGCCCAAAGGCCATTAAGCCTAAAGAGGTCATCGTTGGTAGAGGAGAAGATCCCTATGCGGTTCGCACCTTGTTAGGTTGGGGCATAATCGGCCCTGTCAGTCTGTCGGAGTGTGTGGAACGTGATTGCGAAGAGCATGCAGTCTCGTCCCGATCATAGCAGGTGAAGTTAACACTGGCTGTCTTAGCACCAATCATAGCTTTGTGTTGAGTTCTCAAACCAAGGAAGAGATAACTCCCTTCTCAGTTCAAAGAATGTTCGAACAAGACTTCTCTGAACGATATAACAACGACCCAGGACTTTCTAAAGAAGACAGAAAATTCCTCGCTATTGCAACGGAAGGAATTACCCAGCTAGAGAATGGCCATTATGAGCTGCCTCTCCCCCTAAGGGATCCGGACTTAAGGCTTCCAAACAATCGAGACTTAGCTCTACGTCGATTGTCACAACTGAAGAGAAGGTTCCTCGCTGATGAAAGATACCGCAACGACTATGTGACGTTCATGGAGGGCGTCATAAGTAAAGGTTATGCTGAAAGGGTGAGGTTAGGCTTCCCTATCAACAAAGACGTGAAGAAACGTGAAGAGAACCAAAGTGCCATGTCATTGTCCCAGTCAAGAGAAACCAGTACTTGGTATATCCCTCACCATGGGGTATACCATCCAAAGAAGCCGAATAAAATTCGCGTGGTGTTTGACTGTGCCGCAGAGTGCAATGGGGAGTCGCTGAATAAACATCTACTGGAAGGCCTGGTTTTAAGAAACACCCATGCTGGCTTCTCAGCAGGTTTTGTCAAGAACCTTAGTGTATTATGTGCGACATGGAGTCGATGTTATACCAAGTTTACGTGAAAAGAGATTTACTGCGCTTTTTCTGGTGGGAAGGTGGTGACTTGCCGAAAAGTCCAGTGGAGTACAGAATGACAGTGCACCTATTTGGAGCGACCTCGTCGCCAGGTTGCGCTATTTTTGCCCGTAAGAAGACAGCACAAGATGGTGAGAAAGAGTTTGGAGCTGAAGCCGCGGACTTTTTACGAAAGAATTTCTACGTTGACGACGGTTTGAAATCCTGTTCCACAGTTGAGGAGGCAACCATGCTGGTATCGTCTGTGAAAGAGATGTGCAAGAAAGCAGGTTTTAATCTGCACAAGTTTGTTTCGAATAAGAAAGAGGTTTTGAGAAGCATTCCAATTTCTGACCGAGCTGATGACCTCAAGAACATAGATCTCGATCTGGACAAGCTGCCAATAGAGAGAGCACTCGGAGTGCATTGGTGTATCCAGTCAGACACGTTTCAGTTTCGCTTAACGCTGAAAGATCGTCCTTGTACAAGGAGAGGGATTCTGTCCAACATAAGCTCAATTTTTGACCCACTTGGTTTTGTTGCACCAATCCTATTGGAGGGAAAGAGCATCTTACAAGATCTGTGTCGTGACGGTGTGGGCTGGGATGACCCCATACCCGACGTAATTAAGATAAGATGGGAAAAATGGCGAGCTGAGCTTCCTATCCTTCAACGTCTCTCAATTCCCAGATGCTTCAAGCCCGAAAACTTTGGATCTGTTGTGAAGAAAGAGCTACATCATTTCTCGGACACAAGTACAAAGGGTTATGGGCAATGTGGTTATCTAAGGCTTCAAGATGATTCTGGCAGAATTCACTGTTCTTTCGTAGCCGGCAAGTCACGAGTAACCCCCCTCAAGCCTGTGACAATTCCGCGCCTTGAGCTACAAGCCGCTGTGACATCCGTGAAGGTCAGCCGTCAGATAAGTCAAGAGCTGAGCCTTAAAGATGTCCCAGAGTTCTACTGGTCTGATAGCAAAGTGGTTTAGGGATACATCTCAAATGAAAGTCGAAGATTCCATGTCTGTAGCCAATCGAGTTCAGCTGATTCACGATGCAAGTTCGGTAGATCAATGGAAGTATGTGGAGTCGAAATCAAATCCAGCCGATGAGGCCTCACGTGGACTTAGTCCAAGCACTCTCTTAACGCCGAAGTGGTTAAAGGGACCAACCTTTTTGTAGCAAGTAGAAGATAAGTGGCCTTTTGGCAGAAATGAAGATATGCTTGATTCGTGTGAAGTATTACCCTCTGACCCTGAGGTGAAGAAAGCCATAGTTCTAACCACAATGGCAACAAAGAAAGAATTGAAGATCGCCGACCGATTGGATTACTTCTCAGATTGGTTCCGTGCAAAAAGGGCCATCGCCTTCAGTTGGCTTTACCTTTGTAAGCTACGAGAGAAAATATCTGTAGAGTGCAAGGGTAGCAACAATCCAACAATCCAGATCAAGAACAACAATCCAGGTTGGAGATCTTCAGAGAGCTGAAAATGTGATTATCAAGTCAGTCCAATCTGCCGCTTTTCCCGAAGAACTCAAGTCATTGAGATCCACGCAAGATTTTCAGTCGTCTGGAGAGAGGTCGACAGCCCGAGAGAGAAAGGGTCGTCTAAAGAATTTCTCTCCACTCCTTAAGCTGGATCCATTTTGTGACGCAGAAGGAGTTCTACGCGTCGGAGGACGCTTAGCAAATTCTTCCCTCCCGTTTGAAATGAAGTTTCCTGTGATCCTACCTCGGCGAAGC
>NC_090893.1:2247554-2282554 GCF_036669925.1 Montipora capricornis | reverse complement strand
AACGTGTAGCAGAAGCAGTACATGAATTTAGATGACATAATGATACATGACAAGGCAAAATCAATTAAAGTGTCAGTATACAACATGTGTTATACTCAACATCTGGTAAAAAAAGTCTACGTTCTCTTGCAGTTTCTTTCAGATGAAAGAGTTGTGTGTTACAACAGAAATGTAAACAGTTACATTGAAAGTTTCTCTTCGCTTTTTTATAGGCTCTGTTTCGATTTCATCATTGTCAGTCTATTTATCTTCATTATCAGTGTTGCCGCTTTAGTCAAAGCTTTTTTACGTCAAAATGACCCGGGAAACGAATATTTAGGGACCATTTCTCTCAAAACGCGCTAATCCCGCAATGGCGCGCTCTAAATCAGACACTGAGGGTAAAATGAGGTTATACACATAGTCAAATTTTTCGACAACCACGTATGACTCTTAACTGTATCGCGCAGTAACATTAAGGCATATCGGCGACAACACCTCCCTAACTGCATCACGCAGTCACATTAAGGCATATCAGAGATGCAACCAACCAACTACTCGAGCGATTAATGTGACAAATACACGTACAAGAAAGATCTTATGCATCGTCAAATGGGAACTCGGAAAAATCCGAGCCCCAGATGTGACTGCGCGATGCAGTTAAGAGTCATATATGGTCTCATCGAAAAATTGGACGATGTGACTGTGTGATGCAAGCGTAGTCTATACCCACATTCCACCCTTGCTCTCTACAGAGTCTCCAGTAGCTCGGTGGTTAGAGCATCCGTACTAGATCACGGAGAATCGCTTGTTCAAATCCCACCTGGGGCTCGAATTTCAATCGACGCTAAATACGTTAACCTTGTAGACTGTATTTCAGTATAGTTCACCGTTAATATGTAGTAAGACCAAAAATTCATTTTTTAGCGTAAAGAGAACCTTAAAATCCGAAGCGTCTTCATAAATACTATGATATATTCTCGATTAAAAGCCAGACCCAGATGAAACGCATGCCGGGTACAACAGGCCAACTTTAATAAGATCGTTAACCAATTATGTAAGATTGTAAGGCATTTTTCATTGCCATTGAGCACCTCTCAAGCATGCTTGGCAACTTACACAAATTAAAATACCAGACATGACAAAATAATGAACTGTCACCTTGAAGAACTAACCTAACTGGTTTACCACTACTCAAAGTTTCTTTAATTTTAAACGGGATGTTCACTTCTGTTGTTCCAACACTGTCCTGAGAAGGAGGAGCAACCGTAGGTATCGCTGGAAAAAAAAAAAAAAAAAAAACATCAAAATATGAGCATTGAATTCCAGATGATTGTCCGTTATCAGTGAGAAATACGTTATCAGCCCAAATGTTTGGAATAGGCTGAACATAATGTGGCAATTTTCATACCATATTATAACCGAATTCAATAACTGTTTTACTACTCGTTTTAAGTATTTTCAAATAATTTATTATTCTCAGCCGTCTCCGTAGATACAGTACTCATTTCCATTGAAAGTAATCGGGAGACAAAAGACTAACGAAAGATTGTTTGCCGATCGTCTTCAACTCTACTCAGAATAAGAAAATGATCATTCTAAGTAGTACCACCAGATCTTTGAAAATCATCTTGCATGGCTGATGCATGAGAATACCAAACGACATGTAGGCTGAAAACTTTAAAGCGAGACCTGAAGAGGCAATTGCGCCCATTAAAGCTCTGTAGATTTTACATACCTTCAGTTTCCATCTCAATGTGACGATAACTCAAGGGTCCATTTCCTTTTAAAGATGCAGCCAGAATCCGAAATGAATACAAAGCTTTTGCCTCATTTCAGTGATAATTGGTGATAATTGTTTTTAATGCAGATGCTGAAATATTCACTGTTATTTCATTTCCTTTCTCCTTGTTCGTGTAGTAAATGGTGTAGCGTGTAGTAATACCATGCAGGGAAAAATTTTTTCATATTTGATTGCTTTTCACGGTCACGAATTATGAACGAAAGTTGTAAGCCACACTTCCAGAAGCCTTAAGAGGAATTACATTTTACAGTGACAAAGAGTATGATCATTCATTTCTGTTAGCCAAGACTAAGTGGCCGTCATGACAAAGGCAAGTGTGCTACAGGCCAACGTGATTGTCATTCAATTTTAACCAACGAGACAAAACTGAGCACTCACTTTAGTTATCACCAGGCCACATTTGATATCACTCTTACCTAGAGTTTTCGCCTCGTTAGCACTACTCAATCGTCCATCACCCTTTGAAGTAGCAGCCAGAACCCGAATTGAATACAGAGCCTTCTGCCTTAGTCCGGTTATAGTTATTTCTGATGCGGGTGCTGGTATATCCACTGTGCTTTCGGTATCCTTTGCAACGTCCTTGTAGTGAATGGTGTATCGCGTTATAATGCCGTTTCGGTATTCCTCAGGCACAGGATCCCACTTCACCAGGATGCTAGTGCTATTAAGTGCCGTGATGTCGGTTATTGTAGGAGGGGCTGTTGGCCCTGAAATAAAAGAAAATAAACTGTTTGCAAACAAGTACACAGCTATTAAATTGAACATTTATAAGTCCGTGAAATGTAGTTCGCTCGGCTTCGAATCTCGTATTTATTCCCGGAATTGGCGTCATTTGCCAATTGCCTGGGTTGGTTCTTCACTCTGCTTCGAGAGGTTTTCTCCGGGTAATTGGGTTTGACTTGATTTGCAGTCCCCTCTTCAAGTTTAGGACTTAAATAAAGCGATCAGTATAACATGCTAAGGTTGAATACAGATATAGAAAAGCGAGAACATTGCAAAAACTCAAAATACCAATTTAAGTCAATGTGCAACAAACCCAATTATATAAGCAAAATGTTCGTTTCACGTTCTGGGCAAATAGCGAATAACTTACAACGCAAAATAATCATGGAAGAGAGTACGAAACAACATCTCAGACCAGCTTTTCAACCACTGTGTCTTCCACTAGAGTAAGAAGTAAGACTAGCCGTGTCCATTATTTTTCGGAATTCTATATAACACAGCCAAGGATACCAACATCGAACCCGTGGCTCGCAACAGAGAACATTATGTTATAAATAGTGTGGATTTTATTGAGAAAATCAAGAGACTGAAAGTATCTCCTACTCATAAGCTAGTACCATAATATCTCTCGGCTCTGTTTACGTAGTCCCTGTGGACCATGCTAAACTGTCATTCTGCGATGCCGTCCTCTCGTCTCTCGGCGACTGATCAGTCATGTGATCACTATGTAACCGCTCACCACCAGTGAAACGATTAGGTTTCATGAAGTTTACGTTCTTAATCATATATCCAATAAGATCGCAAGACAGTAAATTGAACTTTAATTAAAAGGCTACCTAAGAGATTACGAATATGCCATTGTAATCCATTAATGTGTATCTTCGTGACAACTGACTCCCTGTTCTGATTATTTTTCTTAAGTGTTGTAGGACCATTTAATAGCTAGAATATGACTATTAAGTTCAATGTAAGTAAATCTGAGCTACGCCATTGGCTACTTGTGTTTACTTACTGTCTTGATCTGTGCGGACTGTAATTAAACGACTGGGTGGACCACGACCTTTGATTGTAGAAGCCAATACTTCTATATTGTAGTCAGTGTACTTTACAAGGCCTCGCAACGTTGCTTCAAGTTTCTCTACATGCTCTTCCTCTTTTGCATCTTTTGTCCTCCAATAGATCACAGTGTAACCTATAATCTCACCGTGCTGCTTTTCAACTGAAACTTTATCCCACTCTACTAAAATTGTCGTGGAGCTTGTATTGTGTCCTGTTACGTTGGTGGGAGGAGCACCTGGTTCTGAGCGAAGAAAAAAAAATCGAAGGAAAAAAATTGTAAGTCACCACACTGAAATTTAAATATGATATTTTTAAATGATAAATATCATTTAAAGTTTTGCACCAAATTACAAAGTGGCGCTTCAATTCTCTGTGAATTTCCTTTGCTTTGGTCTTTTCGTTAGCGATATTCTATCAAAGCACAGACATGATTGGTAAATACACATGCCCCTTTTTTAGTGGTCACGCTCAGTAATAGATTCCCCTGTTGACGTTACATGTAATGTACAGCAAAATCGAATCTATTTGATGATCTTACACAACATGTAGTATAAAAATGTCTCTATAAAGTCCGTGAATTGAGAGCGCATTTGGCTCAAGCTTGATATGCTTTTGCGTAGCAAGCGTCATGAGAGCTGTGTACCGAAAGTCTAATTCCGTCCACCCAAATGATTAAGTTTGAAGGTTTATTCATGCGTAGAACTTAATAAGTCGGCCTTAATTCACGAATCCCATTTCCAATGTCTGCGAATTAGCAGTAACTTAACATCTTACTTAAATGATCGCGGACAGGAGAATAGCTGGGGAAAAACACGAGCACCAACAAGGGCTTTCCTTTTGCGTGCAATTTTAGAAGGCAAGCAGTGACTGGAGAGGTGACAACCCTTTGCGACTGATTTGCCGGACTCTATAGTAAATAGTCCAGAGTATAATTTATTTAGGCGAGATAGAGGTTGGCTTGGACGAGACAAAAGGAAAAATGGTGGGCTAGCAATCTACGTGGGGAAAAATCTTAAAGTCCTAAATATTTATCGCTCTAGCTTATATGAATTAATATGCGTGACTTTATTGCTGCCCTCTGGACACCGCTTTTTAATATGTGGATTTTATAATCCTCCTAAACACTAATATTGCGAACAAGACCTCATTGACTATATAATTAGCCTGATGGACAATGAGTTAGAAAAACACCCTGATTCGGTGTTGCTTTGTGGTGGCGATGTCAATCGTTTGAACGTGCACGAATTCCAAGCTCTGAGTGGGTGGAATGTCATGGTCGATTTCCCGACCAGGAACAACGCGTGCCTGGACAATTGCTTTACCAACCGTGCTGATCTATTTGGTAGCCCTTATTTCATTCATATGCTAATCAAAACTGATCATCAGGGTGTTATCCTGCCGGTCGGAACTAAACTGAAGCCCGAGCGTCGCAAGGTAGAGATACGTGATACAAGGAAACACCAGAAAGAAGCGCTATATCTTGCGTTGAATGCGGAGGACTGGAGCGAGGTGTTGTTGAGGAATAATGTAGACTGTGTTGTGGATAATATGGAAAAAAAGATCCGGACTCCGATGGAAAAGTGCATGCCACTCAAATCCGTAAGACTTTCGTCGAGGGACCCAATGTGGATGAGTCCCTTAGTTAAATCTATGCTGCGGGCGAAGTCTAGAATTTCTTGCAACAACGTGGAGAGCCACAAAGTGATTAACTCCCGGATATCAGAAGTAATAAGTGCTAACCACAAGAATCCTCGCCTGGTTATTGGAAGTAGGGATAGGTGGAGAAATGTGGCCTTGATTTCTCGGCGTAGTAACTCTACAGATGTCAATCTCGATGCGGACTCGCTGAATGACCTTAATGACTTTTTTGTTCTGCTCTGTTCTGATGATAGTTACGAGCCGCCTTCAGATGTCGTCATCACACCTGATGCGGAGATTCCCCGGGAAACTGAGAGGCAAGTTTGGAACATTCTCGCAAAACTAAAGAAAACCGCCACTGGACCAGATAAAATACCCTCTTGGTTTTGGACGGATCACGCCGACCTTTTGACACCGGTCATTGCGCACATTTGGAATTTGTCCTTGGCTACCCACTCCTGGCCGACATCCTGGAAGAAGGCTAATATCAACCCCTTAGCAAAGGTTGAGGGTCCCCAAGGAGAATTCACACTACCACGGAATCAATATTACACCAGTCATAGCCAGGGCTTTTGAGACACTCATTTCTCGTCGAGAAAAGAGGAATGGTGACATCGACAACAACATTGTTGAACACCATTCACCGACAGACCACAGAACCCTCAGGGATTCTGCTAAATGCGTCACATGGGGTACCATTTACTTTCCACGGATCGTACTGGTAAGCTGGTTTACCTACTTAGAGAAAAGACCACTAAACCGATGCCTAAAACTTCCCGAACCCTACAAACGAGTTATCTACGATATAAACAACAACACTGAACCAACTCACAGACCGATTTATTGGACCTCATTTTGTCATCTATAACTGACCGATCTATTTACCTACAACACACGTAAAGAAATAGAACGAGAGGGATTCAAATTAAAACTTGAAGGACTGGTCTGCCGGAATTTTGAACCAGTATGTCACCCAAATTAAAACACTGCGTACCTTGACAAAGTATCAGTTTATCCCACAGCAAGGTAATCATAACTAGTGTACTTACTGTCCTCGTCTGTTCTCACAGTGATAGGGGCACTGATATTCCCACCTCCTTTTATAGTAGACGCAAAGACTGTGATGTTGTAGTCGGTGAATTCACTCAGATTTCCTAACGTGATGTTGTAGTCGGTGAATTCACTCAAATCTCCTAAGGTAATGTTGGTAATTGGAGCAACGTCTGTTTTTGTTACTTCAGGACCTGACGGTAAGGCCTTGTAGGTAACTGTATAACTCAATATTACACCATTTTGATCAGCTTCTGGAACTTCGCTCCATCTGACGAAAATGCTTGTAGAGCTTATGTTATGTCCTTGCAAAGAAGTTGGAGAGGCACTTGGTTCTGTAAGACAATGATTTTTATCAATTTAGAATCAAGGCTTTTAAACAGAGACAAAAGTATTTCACCACGTATTTTGAAATAGTATACGTTTATGTCTCTTTGCACTGCTATGTGAATTAGAGTACTTACTGTCCTCGTCTGTTCTCACAATGATAGGGGCACTGATAGTTCCACCTCCTTTTACAGTAGACGCAAAGACTGTGATGTTGTAGTCGGTGAATTCACTGAGATCTCCTAAGGTAATGTTAGTAATTGGAGCAACGACGGTTTTTGTTACTTCAGGAGCTGACGGTAACGCATAGTAGGTAACTGTATAGTTTAATATAACACCATTTTGATCAGGTCCTGGAACTTCTCCCCAGCTGACGAAAATGCTTGTAGAGCTTGTGTTAAAACCTTGGACAGAAGTGGGAGGAGCACTTGGTTCTAAAAGACAATAACTTTGATCAATTAAGAATCAAGGATGAAAGAAATACAAAAATAGTTTAAGATATTTGAATTAGCATACGTACGAACACTAAACTAGGTACAAAGAAAAGCAGATATTTAAAATAAGTAACAATAGCAAACAAGCCGAAACATTTTCACTACTGAGAAAAATAAGACGATGCAGTGCTTGTTTAAATAATGGCTAAGATGGTCAGTGGAATGTGGAAGGGGCAAGGGAAGGGGTGGGCACATGCTCACCTGCCCTCATAGCCCAAGCCTTGGAACTATGGGCAGTGGCCTTGGATGCTGGAGTATCTTTGACAGCACAGCACATTCTTGGCATTCAAAATACGGTAGCAGACGCAGCCTCCAGGCAGGTAGAAACCAGAAAAGAGTGGATCATGGACAAGAAGATCTTCCAATCCATCTGTCACAAGTTTTACAAACCAGGGTAGGATCTGTTGGCGTCCCACTTAAACCACCAGGTACTCAAGTATGTTTCGACGTACTCGGGTCCAGGAGCGCTTGCTGTGGACGCTTTCCTCAAGGACTGGAGCAAGTGGACCTGTGTAATCCATCCCTTGTGGTACTTCTTCTTCGGATCTTGAAGAACATCAGGGAAGACGAGCACCCATCTCTGTTGTTGTTGTTCCTTCCATTTCATCCTGCAGCCCAACATCCCCTGTAGCGATCACTTTGGCCTGTATCAGGGATCATTACGAAGCAACAAGCTTTGCAAAGGAAGTTATTGACATCTTATTGGCATCGTGTGGAACAGCCACACAGAAGCGGTAGGTTCGCTGGTGTTCTCAACAAAGTGTCTGTACCATTTCAGGTACTGTAGCAGATGTCCTCGCATTTCTTGCATCTCTTGTTACACAAAGGAACTTTGAGCACAGAATTATATCCTTTTACAAGTCCGCTATCCCTCAGACTCACAACCCTATTGGCCCAATGCAGCTAGGAAGTCTCCTTGTTGTCTCTCGGTTTATGGAGGGTGTGCTTAGAATAAACCTCCCAAGCCTAAATATTGCTTCACTTGGAAGGTGGGCACTGCTCTGTCAGTTTTGGAAACACGGGAACCTCTGCAGAGACTTGCATTGAGACAGTTATCCTACAAGACCATTCTTTTGTCCGCATGCTTTTCGCTTGGCAGTTTTGCTTTATAATTCTGCACCAGTATTGCGACTATCAGTGGGAGGGGGTTGAAGGAGAAATAGGATTCCCTCGGAGGGTTAGTACTTACCTGACGGGGAGATGTGGTTCTTCAAACGTTAACCCCTCGTAGAATGATTTGCTTTCAGCTGATCAGAAGACGGAGTGTTCCTCCACACGCTCCGCCTGCGACCCAAAAGAAAAGCACGCCTGCTGCGAGAAACGCTCTTTACGGACGACGCTGCCCTGGCCTTCCACACACAAGAAGGACTACAGAGGCAAATCAAATGCCTGGCTAACTATCAGCCTGAAGAAAACGAAAGGGATGGGTAGGATGCCAGCGAAGCGCCCAGTATCTCCGTCGGGGACTACACCCTGGAAGTGGTCGAGGGCTTCACTTACCTCAGCTCAACAATCTTCAACAACCTGCCCGTTGAGGCCGAGATGAAGAACCGCATTGGTAAAGCAGCATCAGCCATGTCCAGACTGTCGAGAAGGGTGTGGGAGAACACCAAGTTTACCACACATACCAAGATTGCAGTGTACAACGCCTGTGAGCCACGTACCCTACTCTGTGGCAGCGAAAGCTTGACAGCTTACGCCCGGCCCAACAGGAAAGCCGCCTCAACGGTTTCCACCTGCCCTGCCTGCGACATATCCTAGGCATATCTTGGAAGGACAGAATTCCCAACAAGGGTGTCCTTGAGCATGCGAACACCCCAAGCATGTTTGCAATGCTATCTTAGAGACGCCTACGCCGACTCGGCTACATTCGGCGTATGGAGAATGGACACCCGGCAAGAAATGTCCTCACTTGGAGCAACTGTGACGAAAACTGCCATTCCAGAATTGGACTTTACAGTCACAGTCGACGCTGCTCCGCAGCAAACTGACATTTCCGACGCAGTCTATTGTCTTTCGAGACGATGACGATGACGGGTCTTCAGACCTTTGAAGTGATTGTCTTCTCCTCCCCACCCTTGAACTGTCAATCGGTACGGCCTCACTCTTCGGCTCAGAGGATGAACGCATGCGTCTCGATTCTTTTGTAATGTGGTACCCAGGCCGCGGCCTCGCGACATATTGCGCCAATATTGCCCATATCAGTCAAGATAGCGAAGGAATGAAGAGGGTAGTTTCTAAAGAAACTGTGGTGCTGCGTCGGTGGGGAAGTAGTATACAAAAATTTGGTTTTATCAACGGAGTTGATAGTGTAAATTGGCCACCGTACAGAGATTCTAAAAGCTGACGTTTCGAGCGTTAACCCTTCGTCAGAGCGAATCCAAAGGGCTAACGGTCGAAACGTCAGCTTTTAGAATCTCTGTACGGTGGCCAATTTACATCATCAATTCCGTTGATAAAACCAAATTTTTCTAACATAGCGAAGGTACTGGCTACCAACACCGATCCCATGCCCGGCAATAGGGAGTATTATGTTAAACTGGATAGTGTATACTTTGTCCAGAAAATGGAGAACCTAGAAGTACCTCCTACTCATGAGCTAGTACCTTACTATTTCTCAGCTCTATTCACGAGAATTCTGCGCCGCCGTCCTCTCGTCACATGAATAGGGAGCTTACGAAACGACGACGCCGACGGCAACGACGACGCTACAAAACAATAGGTTTAGTGAGCAAAAACAATGGCTCTGCACGTGCGTTTTACATTTTGGTACATTTCTTTGCTGTCATCTCCTAAATGACGACGTGAAATGACCAAATTCAAGGTTCTGTGGAGGACGTTAGCACATAAGGATGAATTTTCAGTTCTCTCTCTACGCTTCCAATCCACTCATACCAGTTTAATTCCTCACCAGTTACTACACATTTTTAACGCGAAACGACATGAAATAGCGTCGTAGTGATATAAAGAACGCGAACTCGTATTTTTAAATGAAGTCCTCGTAGCCGTCGTCGTCCTCGTTTCGTAAGCTCTCTAATGTTCAGTCATGTGACAACTATGTAAGGACTCACCACCAGTGAACTAATGAATGTTAAACAATTCGGTCGAAATATTTTGATTTCATTAATTTTACGTTCTTTGTCACAAATCGAATAAGATCTCAAGACACCAAATCCCTCTTTGGCTATGCTTAAAAGTTACCTAACTTTAATAACCTTAACTACCGAAAGATTATGATTTATGCAATTGTAATCCATTAATGTGTATCTTCGCGGCATTGAACAGACCGACTGATGTGATATATTTTTCTTAATGTGGCAGGGCCGTTTAATTGCTAGAATATGAATGTTAAGTTTAGAGAAAATCTTTGCTACGCCATTGGCTACTTGTGTTTTACTTACTGTCTTGATCTGTGCGGACTGTAATTAAATGACTGGGTGGGCCACGACCTTTGATTGTAGAAGCCAATACTTCAATATTGTAGTCGGTATACTTTACAAGGCCTTGCAACGTTGCTTCAAGTTCCTGTACGTGCTTTTCTTTTTTTGGATCATTTGTCCTCCAATAGATCACAGTGTAACCTATAATCTCACCATGCTGCTTTTCAATTGGAACTTCATCCCACTCTACTAGTATTGTCGTTGAGCTTGTATTGTGTCCTGTTACGTTGGTGGGAGAAGCACCTGGTTCTGAGCGAAGAAAAAAACAGATATTCTCTATCAAAAATTGTAAATCACCGAACACAAATTAAGATGTGATATTTTTTAATGATGAAATGTCATTCAAAGACGTTTTGCCCTAAATTAGAAAGTGGCACAATATTCTATCAAAGCACAGACATGGATGGTAAATTTACATAATGATCATCACATAACTACTTGTAGGCAGTGTCTATGCAATGAAAAAAGCAGTCCCTTTTCATTGGGTCATGCTGCTCGGTAATCGATTCCCTTTTTGACAACATATGTAATGCACAGAAAAAGCAAATCTATCTAATGATTGTCAGTACACAATTAAGCAACAGAAAACGTTTTCCGTGTTTGCATAGAGACAGTTATAACTGTCGAGAATTCTCCCAACCCCTCGAGTGTTTATATCAGGCTATCCAAACACAGGAAAAAGTTTTCTATTGCTTTTATAAAATATTTCCCAACGATAATTCAACAAATGAAAGAAAATGCTGGTTTTTTCACTTTTTGATTGAAACAGATTTTCTTGACACATGCTCATATTTCCTACCGACCAATCAAAACGCGCGTCTGACAATTCATAACCAATCAAATTTTGTGAGATGTCACAGCCGCGTTTAATACATAGTCTCATCTAAACACAGCTATTAACCAATGAGAGTGCACGTGCTATCCTAATTATTTTACAAAATGTAATTTGCGACTACAGTCGGCTCAAGCTTGGTAGAGAGCGTCCCAAGTTCTCTGTGTACCGAACAAAACGTCTATTCAGTTAACCAAGGTTAATTCATGCGTCGCACTTAATTGGTCGGCCTAAATTCACCAATCTCACGTCCAATGCCTGACTATTGAACAATTCTACGCTAGCCGTTACCTTCAGTTTTTTTCATTTGCCCGTTGAAAAGGTAACATTTTAGAGAGTACATTTAGAGAGCCATTTCTGCTGCACAAGAAACTGCGTACATGTAGCAAGCATTGTGAGATATGTGTACCGAACGAAACGTCTATTTGGACGGTCGACCAAATGATTAAGTTTGAAGGTTGATTCATGTGTCGATCACGAATCCCATGTCCAATGCCTGCGAAGCAGTGGTAACAACTTAAACTTAAATGATCGCGGACAGGAGGGCTGCAGGGGAAGATGTAGGAACACGCCTCTCCTTTTTGTATTCTTTTATTCTGAAAGAGAAATTTATTGTAAGTTTATGTATTATTGGACTTCTCATGAGCCTCTCACGAGAAATCGCAATAGCACCCTTCGATCGATCCTGTACATAGTGGATGGTTTGACATGATCTGAATCAATTACTCTGATGCACTCAAGAATAGCACAGACAAAAATTCAGGAGCAACTGTAAAGCGTTTTGTCCAAGCCGAAATTGCTGTTATTGTACGCATGCTTTCAGTGAAAGGGTATAGTGGGACGCACAACTACGTTATACTAATTTATGCATTAGATAAGGCAATAAAAACTGTCAACCTTCAGTGTGTTTCTGAAGATCGCTCTTGCTCGCGTTGTAAAAAAAAAAACCCATGGAAACCATATACCACTGGAAAGCTAATAAAATATAGTATTTGAAAGTAACTTTAGCTTTCACATTTTTTCTTTCAGAAAGTGAGCGCAAGCACCCAGGCGTGAATCTGACCTTCTCTGCTCCGATGAATTAAAAAATTACCCTTGGGGTAACACGGATATCCAAACAAACTACTCTATATCACTCAGGAGATAATAAGCTAACAACTTTTGTCAGGCTTTTCCCATATTCTAATAGGTTCTAGAGAAAATTCGTTGTAAAGTTTGCCAATATAATTTTTTCGTATGCACAACACGCACTTGGACGCCAAGGGAAAACTATAAAGAATGTTGAAAAAGCATCACGTTTTGTTAGCTTATTATCGTCTGATCATGAGTTGCTTGGATGTCCGTGCATTTGAACGTTTATTAACATATGTTACGTTTCACTCTGTTGTAGTTTTGACTGGCACTTATCATGATCCTGTGATCCTGCGTTGTTTATCTCTTATATAAGGCAAAATGTTACATTAGAAGAAGAAATGTTACATTAGAAGAAGTCAATCTTGAAAATTAAAGATAAGCAAAAGAAACTTTCACCCAAAAGTTGAAAAAATGAAACCAAAGTTTACGCTAAACCTGGATTAGGTGAATCGGCTTTTGAACAACTGGGCCCATAACACTAAGCACGGAATCGTGTGTGCGGATATTATGACTTTCGAGAAATACAGATTTGATTTTGTTAGTGGATAGACAGATGGTGAAACTGACTTACCTGATTGGTTTGTTGAGACTATTATACCATTGCTGCTTGGACCTCGTCCCTTTATGGTTGAAGCCAAAACGCTGATGTTATATTTCATATTGATTATCAGATCAGTCAAGTTGGCTTGCATTGTTGGAGCCACAACAATCGTTGTGTTGACAGGTGCATTTACAATTCTTTCACTTGTTGCTTGATAGCTCACGGTGTAGTTTGTTATGATACCATTCTTATGAGAAGGGAGCACTTCGTCCCAATGAACAAGGATAGTAGTAGATGTTGTATCTATTGGCTTTAATCCCACGGGAGGAGCACTGGGAGCTGAACAAAGTAATAATTAAACTGGAAGGTTTGCCAACAATGTGATATATATGCTTTCTTCTGCACTGACCATTAATAATTAAGATTAAAGAAGCCAAAATTCAAACTACGTGAAATGTGGTCCGTCTGAAAATAGTTTTAAGGACAGTGCCACCTAAAAAGAAGAAAGATTTTCCCGGGGTATAACTACAGAGAAACGTAGATCTTAGTTTGGGTTATTGGAATGTGAAATGAAAATAGGGGGTAACTATGCATTTTTCGGAGATAATCAGGTTTGATTTTTGAAGAAGCGGACACTTGGAAATTTTTTCTTACACGAAGAAACGCAAGTTTTTTTCACACTTGTTATCGGCACAAACGTTTACTTACAGTAAAAAGCAAGAAGGTCAAAGATCTTTAAAAGGAATAGCAAACTGCAACCAGAAGATTCTAGAAATGTGTTTTTTATCGCAAAAACGTGTCCACAGAGCCATTTTTGAGCCTGACAGCCCTCCTCTGTAGTCACTAAAAGCACCCTTTATCAATTTTTTAACGGCCCCAAAAATTAATCCAGACTTCAATGGGCCTCAAATTTCATTTTACATAATAAAAAATAGGGGTCTCCAACCGATCTCAAAAGTTAAATTGGTCTTTTTCAGCATTTTGTGGCTTGATTTTTGGAATTTTGTCACCCCCCTCTCCGGTAAATAGACAGTTGCCCCTGTTTTTGTAGTGCACTCTGGGATATTCACAATGCCGACAAGTGTATGGAACGCCAAACGTGACAAAAGTGTTGATAAACAAAAAAGTTGTATCATTGAATATATAGGTTTTACCATTAAATATCATGTGCTGCACTGTGTTATTTATTGCTAAACAATTGCGTATATATAACTTATGGGGAGGTAAATATATTGCTTGAAAAATTGACCATATATATTTTATCGCTTGAAATTCGCAGCTAAAATATATAGGTTGTAAGTATCGATTTGGTGGCTTTTCCGGAAATCTTCGGAACGAGGCTGACGCGAGCGTTACAAACAACGCAACGCCATGTTGAAACACTCACGCTTTTTCATTGTGGATGCGGCTTATATAAACAATTTCTTCGATAGGATCCTCAGTATTATCTCACAGGTCCGTCGATATTTACACGATACTAACTTCGAAGTAATACATTGTATTCACTGAAGTATAGACTGCTTTGCCGTGACCTCTGTGGCATTACTGTACAGACCATCTCCTTTGACGGTAGAAGCCAAAAAGCTGAATGATGTTATACTTCACGTTGATAATCAGATCAATCAAATTTGCATGCATTGCTGAAGCTTCGTTGTGTTGACAGTTGCATTTGCAATTCTTTTAGTTATTTCTTGATAAAGCACGGTGTAACTTGTTACTATGACACCGTTTTTATCAGAAGCGGGCACATCACACTACTGAACAAGGATACTAGTGAATGTTGTAGGAATAATTAACAAAAAGAAAAAAATGTATATTTTTTAAAGAGAAACGAGCAAAGTAATTTGAAATACCATACGTTTATAACTTTGTTTGCAGCGCAATCCGAACTGGTTTACTTACTGTCTTCAGCTGTTCTCACAGTGATAGGGGCACTGATAGTTCCGCCTCCTTTTACAGTAGACGCAAAGACTGTGATGTTGTAGTCGGTGAATTCATTGAGATCTTCTAAAGTAATGCTGGTAGTTGGAGCATTGACAGTTTTGTTTGGTTTTGAACCCGGTGACGGAGGCAAGGCTTTGTAGGTAACTGTATAACTCAATATTACACCATTTTGATCAGATTCTGGAACTTCGCTCCAGCTGACGAAGATGCTTGTAGAGCTTGTGTTATGTCCTTGGACGAGGGTTGGAGGAGCACTTGGTTCTGAAAGACAAAATATCTTTTGGAATGAAGTGATATATGAGAGGAATAATATATCGAGGTGCAGCATGAAATCAAGTGAAGGAATGATCCTCACAGTTACGAACGCAATTTTTAGCAATTGCGTAGAGAAGCCTACTAAGAAATTCAGGACTTCAACGGGGTTTGAGCCGGTGACCTTGAGACCCGGAACAATTACAATCAGTTGTTAATGAAGAACTTGAAAAGGTCTTAAAATTTTGTGCAACAAATATGCTATCCATTAATTTTAAGAAGACAGATTACATGATTATTACTTCAACTAAGGAGAAAACAAATATCAGAATAACAGTTTGTAGTATAGAACAAAAGTCCCATTATATTAAATACTTGGGCGTCTTTATTGATGAGCACCTAAAGTGGGATGCTCAGCTCCAGCACATTAATCAACAACAAAATAACCAAAACATATTGGAATTTTATTTAAGCTTAGGCACTACATGCCTATGAGTACACACAAACAACTGTATTATACTCTCATATATCTTTATTTAACGTAATTGGAATAATAAGCTGGTGTACCGCATACCAAACTAAGTTACATAAAATCAAAATAAGTCAAAATAACTGTACTCGCGGGACCTTTTTTGCAAACAAAAGAGACAGTCCCACACCGTATTTTAGACCATTAGAAATTTTAAAGTTAGAAAATATTTTTAAATTAAAAATTGGCTCTCTTGCGCATAAAATACAATATCAAAAAACAGATATAACTCCTGCTCTCTATGATTTAGTTCAACCTGCTTCGGCTGTCCATACTTATAAGACCAGGTATGCCACTAATCAAAACCTGTACATGCCAATTTCTAGAATTTATTATGGCCTAGCAAGGTTTAGCAAAGTGGCATCACAAACCTGGGAAGCAATAGCTATGAAAATTACATGTCTCCGGTCCCCTTGACGGTTTTAAAAAAGAATACAAACTCTCTCTACTTGACAGTTAGACGTGTGCTTAACTTAGCCATGTTTTTGCGGGTGACCAATTGTTGACTTCATTGTCAGTTAATTTCTTGTTTATATTCAGTTCAGGAATTTTAAAAGAGATCAGCAAAAGTCTCTCGGCCCTCGGTGAAAGACACGACATTGTTTTCCGGAATTTAGTTTCCTTTTGCTCCCAAAGGATTTTTTGGGATTTGTGAGCTTTTTACTTAAGTTTTAACGATAACTTTGGCGATTCTAAATTCTTCAGAAAATAATGAAACATACTGTATCACTGAATACTGAGGAATCTGTGATAAGACGAACTGCTATCAGAACATTCAATAATTTGGGACCATTCTTAGACAATCTGACTCCAATTGCATATTGCAACTTTTAAAGGACGACTTTGTCGATTATATGTTTGAGAGCGAGCAAGCAATTTCTCGTTGTTTAGTTATGGGAGCGAAATCAGGCATACAGCTAGCACTATGTTGAGTCTTTTTTAATCTTAGCCTTATAATTGGTAGTTTGACATCCGTGACGTGATCTATATCTTGGGTCACACTCCGTTTAGTATACTGCCTTAGCATGCTTGACCACTATTTTCCACACACAAAGCTTTGGCTTTTCGTCCTTAATTTTGAGTTAGAATTTTTGTTTTCAGTACAATTGCATTGTTCAGGCTTTTTGAAAGGGCAAACTTCTAAATCTCGGATCGGGTATTAAAAAATGGTAAGTGATAATCGTCTTTCTAAGAACTGGGCGCTGGGTTTTAACCTGACAGTGTCGCTTTCGTATCATTCCTATCAGCAAGACAAAACTCTTACTTTCTTTACTATATCTGCTTAGTAGCTTTGTTAAAGAAAAAAATAATACAAAAGTAAAGAAATGACGGGAAAAAACACGAAAAAGAGAAAAAAAGCACACAGTAAACAAACAACAACAAAAAAGGAAGGCAAATTACTGCAAACAGCACAACCAGTTGTTATAGATTAGACACCCGAAGAAAAATGTTTGTGATGATTGTAATAAAATCAGAAATAACCAATCAGTGTACACTTACCGTCTTGATCTGTAATGATTATGAGTGGTTGACTGACAGGTCCACCTCCTTTGATAGTAGACGCAAACACTGTAATGCTGTAGTTGGTGTATTCATTCAGACCTGTCAATGTAGCTAGAGTGGTTGGTGCAGTGACCTTATGAGTTTTCTCTGACCCATTGGGTAATGCCTTGTAGGTAACAGTGTAACTCAATATAACACCATTTTGATCATCTGCTTCAACTTGGTCCCATTGAAGAACAATACTAGTAGAGGTTGTGTTAAATTTGCGAAAGTTACCAGGAGGGGCATTTGGCTCTGTAATGAAAGAACAAATACAGTAAGCACTTAAGGTCGGAAGAGGAATAAATAAACCGCTTGTGTATAAAAATGTCATCAAGCTTTAAAAAAGGGGGCCAAACAAGTAAATGTGACATGAAAAATTAGCTTGCACTTTCCAGGAACGAACGTCCACTGAAGAGAAATTTCCACCTTTCATGCAACGCTTTCCTTAAAAAAAAAAAAAAAAAACCAGCGCAAACTAATTTCTGAGATGACTTAAAAAGTAACAGTACGTCAGTCCACTCTTTTGAAGCCCGCGATCAAAAATAAAGAAGCAACATCACAACACAGTGAATCTGTAGGAGAATTATGGCCTTTGATTGAGAGCAGAAGAAACAAAAAATGTTGCCTCAACTTACTGTCCTCATCTGTGATGACAACGATAGGTACACTTTTATTCCCAGCTCCTTTGATAGTAGATGCAAACACTATTATGCTGTAGTTGGTGTATTCATTCAGACCTGTCAGAGTAGCAGTTGTATTTGGAGCAGTCACGTTCTCCATTTGTTCAGACCCACTAGGCAATGCCCTGTATGTAACGGTGTAACTCAGAATAACACCATTTTTATCATCTGGTTGAACCTCTTCCCAGCTGACGAAAATGCTTGTAGAACTTAAGTTGTGTCCTTTGACAGAAGTCGGAGGAGCACTTGGGACTGAAAGGAATTGACTTTTGAAATTTGGTTTTCAGAATATATAGCAATCATTCTCGTCACCAGAGCCTCGGATCGACAAGAGAAGAGCTCTGGGATCGAGATTGATATAGCAGTATGAAATGTGTTTAGTAACAACGGTTACATGGTCTTTGAGGAGAGGGGAAAACCGCAGTACCCAGAGAAAAACCTCTTGGAGCAGAGAAGAGAACCAACAAAGTTAACCCACATATGATGTGAAGTCTGGGAATTGAAGCCGGGCTACGTCATGAACATTAATGGAAAGCGAGGGCTCTCACCACTTCGCAATCCATAATTTCGGGATGGGATAAGATAATTGAAGATAAGATAAATTTATTTAAGTGCAATAGAATCGAACGTTTGTTTCCGTAACCTTTGCTGTTGGCAGCGAATGGCTTAGACCACAAGGAATCAACAGTTGCGTTTTCCTTAAAGTGCTATTTCACAAATTTACTACCATGCTACTGTAGTTGGAAGAATTCATATGACGTTATAGACCGTGACGATAATCGTGGTTTTTTTTCTGGAACTAGCTTAAAATTGTGGTATTTACCAATGCCGGCCATAAACCTACTATTGTCCTCTGGAACATAAAAAAATTATTACAACTAGGCATGCATGTACCTTCTTCGTCTGTGGTTGCATTTACTATGGAGCTTGCTTCACTTTGCCCAACTTTATTATTTGCGAACACCCTAACGTAGTACAGCCGACCAGGATGAAGGCCCTCAAGAGTAGCGTTGGTTATGAGGCCCAATACTCTACAGGAACTGTTGGACAATCCTTGACAGTATCCGTCTCTAAAATTTTGATTGTCCTCGCTAATCTCCACTGTGTATGAGCTGACTTCACTGTTTCCATCAAAACCAGATTTCCAGGAAATTGTTATTGTCCTAGATGTCTTTGATGCAATGATCACACTCTTAGGTGGGTCTGGTTTGACTGTTGAGTTTAAAATTATTATGTTTGAGGCTATATCTCTTAATGACATGGACGTATAGCTAATCATTCGAAGCATATGAAGGTGATTTTTCAGGTGTTGTTTATCATCGCAGTGAACGAAATATTTGACAGACAGTAAAGGCAAATATATTAGTATGGTGAAGAACAAATATGATGGTATTTGAGTACAGGTAGTGACAAATAAGACAGAATTGAACTTTTCTACGGCACGGATACGCTTCATAGTGGAAGAAAGGATTATTGAAGATCACCTTAAGGTTGTTAAAGTCGGGCGTGTTATGCTAATTTCCGGTAGTTTAAAAAAAAAATCATATACTCTATGTTTTTGTGAGTGACCAATTGTTGACTTCATTGTCAGTTAATTTCTTGTTTAGAGTCACTTTAGGAATTTTAAAAGAGATCAGCAAAAGTCTTTCGGCCCTCGGTGAAAGACGCGACAATACTTTCCGGAATTTAGTTTCCTTTTGTTCCCAAGATGATTTTTCGGGATTTTACAGAAGTTTTAACGATAACGATAACTTTCGCGATTCTAAATTCTTCAGGAAATAATGAAACAAAATGTATCACTGAATAGTGTGGAATCTGTGATAGGACGAACTGCCATCAGAACAATCAGTAACTCGGGACCCGTGATTCTCAGACAATCTGACCCCAATTGCATATTGTCGCATATAAGATGTATTTGTGGAGCTTGAAAGGACGGCTTTGTCGATTAATTGTTTGACAGCGAGCAAGCCATTTCTCGTTGTTTATGGGAGCGAAATCAGGCATGCATACAGCTAGTACTATGTTGAGTTTTTTTTAATCTTAGCCTTATAATTGACAGTCAGACATCTGTGACGTGATTTATATATTTGGTCACACTCCATTTAGTATACTGCCTCGGCATGCTTTACCACTATTTTCCACACACAAAGCTTTTGCTTTTTAGTCCCTAATTTTGAGTTAGAATTATTGTTTTCAATACAATTGCATTGTTCAGGCTTTTTGAAAGGGCAAACTTCTAAATTTCGAATGGTATTAAATAATGGTTAGTAATAATCATCTTTCTAAGAACTGGGCGCTGGGTTTGAACCTGTCGCTTGCGTGCTATTCCTATCATACATACATACATACATACATACATACATACATACATACATACAGCTACAACGAGTTGCAAAATTGTTGAGACACTTTCATTTAAAACACCTTTTCTAGCTTCCAATACCCGCTGTATCTAGAATTTAAAGCTTTCCCACTTCCCTTCCACTCTCCCCCTTTCAATGTTGACTGTGTAAGTTTGCAACATTTTTTTTTCTTGTTAGCAACACTGATAAGGGGGAAGGGGGGGGGCTGCAGTGTGAGAGATAATAGCTCAATTAATAACGCCCCAAGAAGGTGAAGTGTCTCCGCTATTTTTGCAACCTGTTGTAGCACTATGTTGAGTTTTTTTAGTCTTAGCCTTATAACTGGGGAGATTTGAAAGGAGATGTTGTCAGCCTCTGCTTTAGATAATGTTTAAGCCTAAGGTTAGCCTGATGATTTTTCTAAGGGTTTGGGTTGTTTCAGTTATCACTTATGGTAAAGTGATGACCTGCAACTCTAACCTACGACCTGCTACCTGCACTTTACACCCTTTCGTTTGTTAGAGGGATTTTATTTAGGATTCGTAAGTCTTAGAGCAAAGCAAAATCAAAGATTATATTAATAAAACGAGAAAATCTTATTTGGCTTGTAGGTTTTAGGGCTCTTGGTGTTGGGTTAGTAAAGGGAGAGACCGCACATAGATGCGTCTTTGTTTTTTTTTAATGGTCCTTATACACATTCACGAAAGAGGTGGCCATGTTTCCTCACGGTCTTGTTTATCAAGATCATGACAGAAAAACACTGATGCAAAAAATCAACTTCATCTGTCATTAATTAACACACGAGATTTTGAAGGGGAAGGGGCTACCAGTCTTACTTCCGAGTGACTACACTTTTTTCTGAATTAAACTTTCTGTCAACAAAATCACCCTTTTTTCCTAGAAAAAAAAAGAGACAGACTTGTCCCATTATTGCTCTCACGTTTAAGTCTCACACTTTTATGTTGAAATCAAAGAACAATTAAGAAATATAACAATTTAACTCTTGCTACAAACCTCGAATCGCGATCGTATCAGATGAATTATCAAGAATCTTTATAACAAAACATGTGTAGTCCGCAGCATCTGTTGAGATACTTGGATTGATCGTCAGCTGTATCGAACTTTCATTGAAATGCGTGATGTTTCCTCGCGCACCGTTCTCCATAGTGGCATTCCTTGATATGAGTAATCCATTCTTCTGCCACTGTACTTCTGATGCCGCGGGTGTAGAGTTGTAGTGGCATGTCAGCTGTATTTCATTTCCTACGATGATAAACTGCTCTGGAGCACCATTGATTGTCACCGCTGGTACAGCTGCAATTATAAAAACAAACAGATTTTTCTATAACCTAAAAATCTGGATGCACATGTAAACGTCTTGGAATAACATAAGGCATGGAATTTGAAACGTTCAGCGTTATTCGCTGTAGTTAAGAGGAATATACCATTCCTGCTTCTCAAGGTATGGCCACCGGTGAAGTTCACTAGCTTGTCAGGCAAAACCATCGCGATAAAGTTCCGTTGCACTAGGACCCTTGCCTTGCCGCGTATTGGTGCGTGATCTGGACGTGACAACCATGTCAGCACTACTTTTAGTGGTTGAACGTACTTCGATATAACATGCACTAGGTCAACGTGAAATACACAGCATCTACGTTAGATACTTGCAATTGTTACCACGATTCCTTAAGTCCCCTATGTCTTGAAAATTTCTTGTGGAAAAACATGCCGTAAGAAACGGTTTTAGTCCCACGTGCAGTCACTGTTTGGTAATCAGTTATTTGCTCTGGCGATAGTTTAAAAATACAAGTATTGAGGTTTACCAACGCTGTCAATCTCGCTCTGGAAGCAAGATCGTTGAAAACAAAGTTTTCTTCAACTGAGCAAGTGATTTATACACTGACGTACGTACGACTAGCTAGCTAGCTAGCTAGCTACTGCATGCATTAATAATATATAATAATAATAAATATTAAATTAATAATAATATTATATAATTTAATTATTATATATATCCCCGTACGAAATTATTTAACCGGACAGAGGCGGAATCCAGCCTGAATCTGGTTGGAATAACCCGCTTAGAGCTGGACATCCACTGAACAAGAACCTGACAAAAAAATTGTCTGGCTCTATATGGGAGAGCCAGACATTCGTCCGGCTCCGTCATGTCTATGTTCGGCTGGACAGGACGCTAACAAAAACGTGACAAGGACGAAACAAGACGAGGTTCCTATTCAAATTTTATTATGTGGGTTTGCAGCCTGACACGAGCAACAAAAACAGCCTGACAAGTTATTCAGAGCGGAATGAAAATAATATTTCGCACAAGAAATTATAAGCTCATTAAATAGGATCGAACAAAAGATCTTTACATTTACACTGTAATGTTAATTGCGGCAAATTTAATTTTCTCAATAGCCGACTTCAGCTTTTTCTCAATTCGATTCGGGCCGAAGAAGAAAAAGCAAAGCGAATAATGTGCGACCTACCTTATTTTTTTGTATAAATTGTCTACAAGCCTAAGTGCAATACAGTTGTACTTCGACTGAGTGTTCCTGCTCTTGGAAAACAGTGGAAATCAATCCATCGGCGATTGAAGCGGACAAAACACACATCATCACGTTCTAGTGATAATTTAAAAGAGGAGTCTCTTAATTTGCGAGACCTAGAAATCCTAGTTTGAACATTAGCGTCTTTCTCCAAAATATGAGACCGGGCCTTTACAAGGAAAAACTTTGAGGCCGATAATTTAACTCCGTCTTGCATGCACCGCAAGAGTTCACTTGATGACAGACAAATACCGGGAGAGAATCAGCCCACAATTGATAGAAGATTAGGAGAGAGTTTCAATATTTTGAGGCGGTTAAATTCTCTCAGGTTCGAGACATCGAGACTCGGTGGATATTTGGCGAGATTCAAAATTTTGGATACAAGCTTACCACATTTCTGCAAGCAAAGGTTTGGCTTTCGTGATCTGATAGCTACATTATTAAAGTACCTACGGTACCTACCTACCAATCTACCTATCAACGAAAACCGCTGGTCGGCAATCTGGTTCTAGTCATTGTTTACGACATACACCCACGTGTTGACCTCGTTTTCGTGTGTTGGGAAACTCCCGTGGGCGGATGCGAGAAATTTTGAGAGTGAAAAGATCTCATCCCTTGCGGTCATAGCCCTAATATAGATTGTGACAAGTGAGTGGCTGCGAGCTAACGCAACAGGACGGCAGAATGACGAAAAAATGTCGCCTAAAGATCAGGAATGCACAGTCTCGCGCGTCATTTTTTCGCCATTCTGCCGTCCTGAGTCTTCTAGCCGTCCTGTTGCGTAGGCTCACTATTGTAGGGACCAAGGGAACTTTAAAGCTGAGAGTGTTCGCGAGGGGGCCAAAATATTTCGTGCCACTAGTGTCATAATGCAGCGAGCATGGTTTCAATTTCTTCTTTGCCTGCGGTGCAAAAAATATGGTAATTAAATTACGCCATTCCTTCAATACGTTTGACTGTTTTTGTTGCAATTGATTGCCCAGTCGCACTAAGGCGGGTGTAAACCTAAGAGCCCTTATTTTGCTGCTTTAATACCTCGTTCACGTTATAGACCTAATCTGCTCAATGTTGTACCCAATTCAAACCCTATGGGAATAAAACGTTTTGCTCTAGGTATTTCCATATCACTTAAATATGAACGCTACATTATCATGCAAACACAATACAAACAAAGAATCTTAACGCTGAGTTAGCCGATTAGGTAGGTGTAGGTAGGTAAAATTTCGAGAAATAAGAAATAATGAAGGTGTGACGTTGTTTAAAAAATTAGAATTTGAAGGTATAAAAGTAGTATATGGACACCAAAACAACCCCCTTGCAACCACATGTGTTTGCTCTTGGGTGGGGTCAACTGCTTGTTGGTATTCCAACTAATTTTAATTCTTTCAGTTTATTTCTTATCAGACCTCTTAAAATTTAATTCAAAGTCACAGGTATCCCCATCTACTAAACGTAGTTCTGAACACCGATTATTCAAACAAATGACAAAATTTGTTCTTCACGGCGAGCCAGTCAGTTCAGTCATTCCATTTCCTTTTTGTTTGGAAACTCGCAAACGTAGGCTCTTTGACTATCATCGGGAAAGGAAATGTAAATACAGTTCTGAGTAATTGATCGAATATCGATGACACCAATTATGCTATGGCTTTGACTTACAGTGATAACGTTTATGTGAGAGGCTGGACTATAATTGTGACAATTCAGAGGCTGAACTATGGCTAGATGATGTACCTGCCCACCTCTGTGTGCGTCATGATGCTGAATGAAGTATCTCACTTCTCCGAAATGAATTGAGCCATTCGCTTCGTACTTAATGGTGGAACAGTTTCTTCTGAACATGCGCTTATATGAGGTTCCATAAATGTAACAGGATTTTAGTTCAAGACGATTAAAAGCTGTGACTTCAAGAGAGCAAGGGGCATATCCCAAAAAACATTCTAATGCTTTATATTCGTCATCATTGAGATTTCTTTTGAAAGGAGTTCCTAAAATAAAAATTTCGGGCAATATTTCCATTCCCCTTTTTGGTTTCTGAGGATATGAAAGCTCACAAAAGAGTTTTTCCTCCTCCAAACCGGGGAGAATACAGGATTGCCGCAGTTCCGGAATCTTCTGTGTAAGTGTCACTGCATATGTGATCTGCGAATCAATAAACTGTGTGCCATGTATTTGTTTCAAAATAAAACCATTTTTGTCCTCGAATGGGAAGCAACTATGCGTGCAAAGGGGACCAAGTTCTCGTACGTCGTCAGAAAGGTGAAGAAGTTGATGAATATTCATTGTAGTAAATCTCTCCTCGTAAAGAGAAGAAAATAAAGCGCAGAATTGGTTGAGCAAATTCTCTGCTTCGCAAAGGTGTGACTGTTTGATCTCGTCTTTTAACAGCAGATAAATAGCATGGACAAAAAGAACATAGTGATTGAAATAGACGTCTGGCAAAAGCCCGTAGAGTGATGGAATTACATAGTATAAGAGGAATGATCGCAGTTCATTTGCTTTCCAATACTTCAAGTGTTCGGTAATGGAACGAGGGAGTCTGCTGATTTCAAGAGTTGGACTAATGTTCTGAAGACGTTCGTCCAAAGTCTCGGATAAATGGCTGATACTATACGCTTTTCCCGAAAATGACGAATTAAACCATAACTTGAGCAACAACTTTTGAACCCCCAGGAGAACACCATGCATGTAGTCGATTGCAATGCCCCGAACATTATCATAATCTTCAAGTAAGGACAACCAGCTTGGTCCTTTGACCCCCATAACGTTTGAGCATTTTTCTCATGCCAGTTGCCTCTGCGTTACCTCGGTTGCGTGCCTTATTGTATCCTCTTCATTTCGCAATGGCCCTTTTGGGTCGTTCACTTGGTAGGGAAAAATTCGTACGTGTCCACCGGCTGCCTTAACTGTCTTGCCTTGCTGAAGGCACTTCCAGCAACCGTACTGCCCGTTGAATTGCATGCTATTGCAAACTAAACAGCGTGCAGGAAGGTCACAGGTCCAAGCCAGCACCACTCCTTTGCATGTAAATTTACCACGTCCTGGGGCTTCAAGTTCAATTCCCTTTTCCAGTTCTCGAAGACTTTCAGATTGCAGTTTTAGAAACGTACACATTGCTGGTTTTTTTTCACCGAACCAAAGACCGGATAACAACATGTTCTCTTTAGCCATTCTCTTGTTATATGGAAGTTCATTTATAATCATAAATACTGGCCAAATGGATACCTTAGATGATTTGAACACAGGAACACCATCAGTATTCATTATGAATAAAATGTTGTCTTTGCTGTTCAGAATGCCCTTTTCGCAAAGTTCTTTGTAGAGAACACCATCATAGACGTCAGTTATTGCATCATCTGAATTTTTTCCTCTTGAGAAGCGATGTTGAATTTCTTCATAAAACCCTTTCCTTGAGAAAAATGTGCGCAACTGGTGAATAATAGGGATTTCGATAAAATACGATAAAGCTCCTTTTGCGGTCAAGTCCTTTAAGCAGCTGCCATGTGGACAAAGAGTCTCAGTGTCCTTGTTTTGGCTTACGTATGTTAAACAGAATGAACAGTAATAGTGAAATACAAGCGGATTGCGAATGTTTCGAAAGTAGTTCTTGAAGTTGTTTAATGTTGTGGGTAAAATATGTCCTGCAGGAAGAATTAAAGATAAGAGGGAAAGAAGGTGGCCTATTGCGTCAGCAGCTAAGTTGTACTTGATAGTGAATAAAACTACTAAAACGATAGTACTTCCTATTGTAATTCGTGCAGAAGGGTATAGAGGAGCATTATCATCACGGTCACAAGAATTACAGACTTTTTGGTGCAGTGGCAGGGCAGTTGTAGGCACTTCCTCTCTGAAAATTTCAGTTTCGTGTGATTCAAAAGATAGATTTTCTTCAACGTTCTAATAGAAATCTTCTCCGTCGGAGTCATTCCCATGACAACCGCTACACGAACCGCATGAGTTCGGCTCCTCTCCAGCATTAACATTATTTACAGTTGGAGAAGTTTGTTCAGACGAAGCTAAAGAAACGTTTCTTAAGATGGTATCCACCACTTCGTCGCAGGTTTCTATGAATTGATCGTGACTTATGGAGGTTTCCGGGTCATCTAATCTGAATTTATCATGACAACTTACCGCCGTGTCAAGCTTTGGCATTTTGCACAGTGGCTCATGGATAGATTGAACTAAAGCTTCCTCGTCATTGGCACTAACAACAGGACCACTCAGTGACGCATTGTAACCCTTGGAGAGGATGGTTTTGCTCTTAGTCCTTTGTTCTTTCAAAAGAGGAACAGATACATTTTGAAATGAAGATGTTGAATCAATGCCAAGGATACATGCTCTTTTAGTAAGATCGTTTTCCACAGGCTCTCTATTAGGTTGGTGATCACTGGAGACTGCTGTATCCACTTTCCGAGCCGAATCAGCAGCCATAAGAGATATTTTGAACTCTTTAAATTCTGAGGACATTTTAGCGACTTATGCACTGGACAACTGTAGCTTTTGAAGACCTTAGCGGAAATGTTGGTTGTCCACAAGAATGTTTAAGTTTCAGATTCTATCTAGCAATTCCCCGCTATTGGTTAGTCTCACGTCACTGAAATATTGAATTTCTAGCGCATTTTTTGTATTAACTTAACGACTGGCGTGACTACTGAATTCACCCACTTCAGTGACGATCATCTTCATGACCTTCAACTAACTTTGTTCACGGGAACTGCTAAAATGTATGCCTGTCTTTATTTTGATTCCGACAAAAGTGTTAGTGTTTTGCCAAAGAGCAAATGTAAGTTAAAAAGTGGACAGTTTGAGCCAAGAAACGAGGTGGATGTTGATTGGCGCGACGGGAGAGGAAGAAAGGAACGTCTTCTGGCCACCGTACTTAAAGTAGGGGACAAAGGTAAGGCACAAATTTTCCAATAGTAAAAACTTCTTAACTTAATTCGTCCATTTCCTTAATTCTTGAGCCACTTTGGTTACGTTAATGTGCTTGTTAGATCAAAATATTAGCTGAGCATTCACAACCATCCATTTTCAAATATCAACGGCTCCCACTTGCATTGTACATGCTCTTCGAGGTAGAATTGATGTCTAAGCTTGTCTACACAGAACGTTGATCACTTGATTCCGGAAAAAGGCATTTCTTTCTGTAGTTAGAGTGATCACTGCATTAGATGTTAACTTTCTGAAATCAACGCTATCATTTTTTTAAATCTGGAAGTGTTCTTGATCAAACCGCCCATTTTTCCATTTTATAATTATGCTAATTTATTCCAATGGTCAATTTGCAAAAGTTAGAACTTGGGGACATGTGAACAACGATAGTATGTAAAGTAATTCTTCGTTTCCGGAAATCATTCAAATGAAAGCCATCCTCAACGATAGTGAAAATTTATGGTTTCATCTATGAGAGTAAATTTACGAATGATGGCTTTCAAAATTCCAAATTCTGAAACGGTTTGGCGTGGATCGATATCAGTTAAGTCGATGACCACATCCGTTTTCTTTTCCAAATGATTTGAAAGGCGAAATTAAATGCAGTTTCACATTAACTTGGTTACCGGTAATAGTGATTGACATCATTTGTAAATGGCAGTTGTCAGCATCTTTCATTTTTCACATTCAACATATTTTGCTAAACTTGTAGCCTCTGCGGGGGCAACAACAGACTTTCAATAATCTGTGCTAATCATCAACTACTAGAAAAGTAATTTAAGTTTCCCTTCTTCTTTTAGACCAAAAAAAGGCACTAGAAGCGTATGCAGACCTTGTTGACAAACATATTCGGTTGCTGTTGAGTGAAAACGATGCCCCCATTGACCATCTCGATCATCTTTGTAAAATTTCCAGCTCCTTGGAAGTATCTGCAGAACCTTCTAATGACCAGGAGCAAGAATGTAGTGGTTCTAAATCTAAGCGACCTCGTAAGCAAACGGCTCTAATGGCACAAAGTCTAAGTCAAGAAGAAGAACTCTCGCCAAAACGAAAGAAAAAAAATTCGACTACTAAAGTCGACGGCAAATCAAGGAAATCGACAAAAGCCCTAACAAAGAAAGCAGAGGAAGCGTCCAGTATCCGCGGCGGAGTAGAAATATTGAATAGTTTGCCAATTTTTCAAGCGAACTTTCCTTCAAAGAGCCACGAATCTACTTCTAAGCAGCAAACTCAGCCTTCCTCGTTACAGGCATCCAATCAGCCTATTTCAATACCTAACCAGATGCCCGTACAATCTGCTCCTCTCATGGTAACCCAAATGCCCTCAATGCCAAACCAACTTTCGGGTCAGTGTATCAGTGCACCACTCATCCAGCCGCCCATACCTTCTATTCCACTACCACCCAGCCAGGTGTCCGCACCATCTATTCCACAAGCAAACAACCAAGCGCCGGCAACATCCATTCCACAACCAGCTAGCCAGGTGTCCATGCCATCTATTTCACAATCGACCAGCCAGCAGCCCTCACCGCCGTTTTCTCCACCTCCGAACCAGTTGAGATTACAATCTCCTTCACCGTTCCATCAGTTGCCCCACGGACAGCCTTCTCCAACTACAGACCAGCAGCCTAAGCAAAATACAAGATCATCAACTCATCTGCCTCTACGAACTGCACGACCTCTACCAACCCAGCAACATGTACAAACAACTCCACCGCCACAGGCACAGTTGTCTCTGAGAAGAGCTTCGACACCATCAAGCCAGCTGCCCGTGCAATCTGCGACAACTCCAAATCAAGTCCGCTTACAATTCACCGCGCCAAATCAAATGCTATCTCCTACTCCGCCCCAAAAACAGTCAACTTCGTCATCACCGTCTAACAAAGAGCCATACATTCAGCTGCAGACACCCCCATCCCACCTCCGCTTAACAGATACAGCAGAAACTTTCTACGCTGCTTTGAATAACGTCGACGTCTCTGCGGATTTTTTGTTGGATGATGTTGACAACGTTCCTACAATCAGTAGGACAACCAGTGATACAACATACAGCGAAGAGGATTTGACAGATAAAGATGTCTTCCTGCAGAGAATTACGGCACTGGAAGGAGAAAACAGCAAACTAAGAAAGGAAAATGAGGAGTTGCGCGGAGTGGCCTCGCCTTGTCGCCATCCAGGTAACTTTACCTCAGATTAACCAAACAATTTTACCCGTTCTCAACGAGGTTCGATTGTATTTGCATGATAAGTATACACTGTCTAGTAGCTTACCAGATTGATAACATTTTGGCGGCTGTTTGTCACTGAAATTTACATAGCAGGCGAGTAATGCTGAAAACAATCTTCTTAAAGTTCTTGTTGGGTCTTAAAATTTAGAAAAAAAGGACGTTTTCACTTTAAAAACTCCAAGGATAATCAAGAGTCGGCATATCCAGTTTTTGCTTAAACGGATATCATTCTCCCAAATCGATCTTCGTCTTTGATGAATCTATAGTTTTCTTGCTATCGTTGTCTCTAAGGCTGCATCTCCAGAGGTAATAGCTTTCTTGACCTCCCTAGTGGACAGTTACAGCAGTGGAGAAGCTGTTCTGATGCCGGGATCCGCAGTGACACAATTTTCAATACGCGCTAACCTGGATCCACCACAAAACAAGGTACATGTATAAGTCCTATGTATAGAGCCGTAAATAATAAATAAATTAGTGTGCCTCGTAAACTTGATTTTTCCATGTAATCGCAAACTTAAATGCCCGGCTCACTTAATCGGCCCCTTAGTGCTCCAGCGCTAGAGCGACTACACACACGTAAAGTTCCTTTCCTTTCCTCCTTTTTTTTCCTTTCAAGTTTAAATGAATTCTTATCTTATCTTCATATATAATCTTGTACTCATTTGAGTCAAGTAAATAACCTGCCTAAACAGTGATTTTGTCAATTTGCAGTCATCAAATAAACAGCTTGTGCGCCTTATTCAAGATGTGGATGTCTTTGTTGACAGAGGCACACTACGAAATGAGATATCCACCGCTCTGAAAAAGGGACCAGCTCACCTACTTAGCCGGCTTATTGCTGCGGTCTTTTCAACGGAGGAACTGGCAAATTCCTGTGGCCAGGGAATTATTAAGGGTGGCAATGGAGAAAAGAAAACGCCCCTTGATAGCGTGAAGATAAGCGCTTGTAAAGGTCAGTATAAGCGGATCAATTTTTCTTTTTCTTTAGATTGCGAGTGTACTTCAGTGTTGGCATCACCCTAACTATGACATCAATGATAGAAAAAGCAATCATAGATTTCAAAATATTTATCAAACGTAACGAGCAAATTTAATTACAGATTGATTTAATTTGTTTGGAGAGGAAATGAATCACGACACATTGCATGACCCACGCAAAGCGTTACGCAGTCGCGAAACGAGGGAACAAAGTTTTAGCTTTGAGTTTGGATGTTTATCAAACTTGATATTCGTCAGATGGCCGATGTAGTTTCGGCCTCAGTAATCTGCGAGCTAGTGATGGAACGGATTATTGTCAAAATCATAGTCACATTTGCGGGCGGTGATTCAGTGTCATGTATCAAATATCTGGGTTTCTGGCCTACGTTTCTCGGCACTTGATTTCTCTGCTAGCTGAAGTCTCTTTTCTTTTCCGTTCGCTGGGCTGATGAGAACCGCCCGATGTTTTGTCGATATTCTGACATCTTTGGGTTCATTTTATGTTTCATATTTCCATAGTTCACGGATACATTTCAACTAACGAGACTCATTTCTCCTGTCCTCTTTATTCAGATTATGTGACGGCCTTTTGTTTGGAACACGGGAAAGAGCAACTGACGGTCAAACAAGTGAACGAAGCCATAACGAATCAAGTTTCTTATGCAAGAAAAAAGCTGCAGCGTCTAGCAGCTAAGTGACAACATCACTGTTAATGGCTTCCTTTCATTATCTCAGTTTTAATGAGTTATGGGTCAGATTAAATAAAAGTATGGAATCTACTAATCTGTTGTTCGCGTGGTGAAATCGTACTACTATTAATAGGTAGTCACGTGCATCAATTTTAAATTTAGATACTCTGGCCGGACTGCAGCCGTAGAAAGGCTGGACATTTTTTTTTCGTTTCCAAAGGTTTTTGCTTTTACGATTAGGCTCATGTCATGCTCTTGTCCGTTCCTTGCTACACTCGTGAATCCCAACTGGGCCGTTTTTCGTGTCAGGCTCGTGTCACGCTAATTCCCGCTAATTTTCCGGCTCAGTGCCCCGCTTTTGTCACTCCTTTTACCGCTTCTGTCCGCTTGAGTTATTCAGGCTGTTGTCCGGCTGATGACCGGTCGGAAAGTCAGGCTGCAATCAGGCTCTTGTTAGGTCGGACATTTTCGTACGGATCTTTGGCATGATAGTCCTGAATGGAAATTTCACTCATGACTGTCCATGCACAAAGACATAAAAAAAAATAAAAAAGTTCAAAGGAATAAATAAAAAGGAGGGAAAAAAAAGAGAATATTCACGATCTGGATGTTTTAAACTGCAATAAAAAATAAATAAATAAATAAATAATAATAATAATAATAATAATAATAATTTTTTTTTTTTTTTTTTAATTAACATATTCCAAGCAAATTGCTATTTACAAGTAAGAAGTAAAAAAAAAAGACAACTATCAAACCTATTTACAATTCATTTCCATTAAAAAAGAGACTAGTATGAAGCACAATAAACGTACGAAGATATTCTTATTTGTAGTAAGAAAAGTTCATGTCATGATAGCGTTCTGACTAAAAAAGACAAAAATTGGACATAAAAATAAGCTCCTTAAAGAAAAGCCACTATTAATAATAATAATAATAATAATGGAAACAAGAATAATTTCATATCCATGCACTCCTACTTTAAAAATATGCCTTTCCTACTTCGTCTATGAAGGATGTGGGGCTTCAGTGGAACCCAAAGAAGTGTGCGGTGGCCCATGTAAAAAGGGGGGTAAAGGGACTGGTGTCTCAGGGGGGAGAGTTGTTGAGTCAACTAGAGTACCATGTCTTGATGATGGTGAGCAGTACAAGTTCCATGGAGTACTTGAGAGTGTTATGCAGGAGGAAAAGCTGGTCCTGGAGTGTGCAGCAAAAGAGTATCTCAGACGATTGTCAGTTATCTGGACAAGTCCCTTGTCTGATTACAATCGGGTGGTAGCGTCAAACCAGTTTGCATGCCTTTTCTTGGATATCTTATGTAGACATAACAGTGCCCATTGATGGAACTTAGGCAGATAGAAAGGGAAGCGCGCAAGATTGTTGTGGAGAGTGGGGGTAGACACCCATGTAGTTCGATTGCATTGTTGTATATGCCAAGAAGTAAAAGAGAGCAGGGACTGCGCTCTGTTGAAACAAAGCCACGAAAATCAAGGGTGCAGTCAGACTCCATGGTAATGAAGACCCCGCACTGGGAATGGTACTGGAGTTTGAAGAGAAAGCGGCGAGGACAGGGCGTAGGTCCATTTTTAAAGAAGCGGCTAAGTGCGCGGAGGAGTTTGGGTTGGAGTTGGAATCAATGCGGAAGTGCGGAAGTGCCAAATGTAGCATTCAGTTGAATTGTCTGCTATATAATTGCAGGGTCATACCTGCCTGTTGCTGGATCATATATAATGAATGCGTGTAATCTGAGTAAATGTGAGGAACTGGATAAGATCGCCAAAAGTTAAAATTAATTTTTTCGCTACAAGAACAGATGATTGAGTCAAGAGCGTGGAAGAAATCGAGAAGACAAACGACGACTATATGGAGAAACACAGTACAACACCAACTGGCAGGATTAGAGTATATAAGAAGACATGGCAATGAACTGAAAATTCTAGCCGTTAAAAGGGCAATCGAAAATGGAATGTTACCGGAAGGAACGTTCGACGTGGTAAGCGACAGGAAAAAGTTGTACTGTGACTGGGAGCATAACATGTGAACGAACTAAGCAGAGAGGAGACCAGATTTTTAACACTAGAAGGTACAGAGAAGAAGAAGATTATGCTCGTAGATAGGTCGCACGTCGTTGTTACATATTGTTAGTGGACACTTTGTGATTGTTATATACTTCAACTCGTTACCGGGACTCCAGAGCGGATTTCACCTCGTGCTCGCTAGGAAGCCATGATTTACTTTATGTTAAGTTAAGCTGCTGATTAAGGAGGCATAAATACAACAGTCGTGTCCGATTGAAGCCAACAGAGAAGAGAAGAAAAAGGAGATATACGAAAGTACCAGCAGCTGAGTTTCGAGCGACGTGAACGAATGGAAGGATATACAGTGAAAGTGATACCATCGGTGATAGGTTGTTTAGGAGGCGGTGGGTCTAAAACACAGGTCACATTCCACAGGTCACTCGTCGCAGATCATTGTTTTACGTTTTGGAAAGCAACCCAAAACCCTCAATTTGGCTAACAGTAGGCCTAAAAACCAACCTTAGGCCTAGGGTTAGCCAAATTGAGGGTTTTTGGTTACTTTCCAAAACGTAAGGCAATGACCTGCAACGAATGACCTGTGGAATGTGACCTGTGTTTTAGACCCGCCGTTTAGGAGGAGCTCGAGAAATTAGAAGAATGAAAGAGAATATAAAGGAACTGGTTAGTGACTGGAAGGAATTGGAAAGATCAGTCAGGGAAATGCGAAAAAAACTGTCTGGACTGTTGACATGAGGTATCTTCCAAAGCTAGTTGACAAACTTTGGCAGTTAGTGTTCTTCCCTCCCGTAACCTTCCTAGTCTATAGGTAAACCGGGGATACAATGGGATCATTAGCAGAAAACGGCATATATTAGACTTATTAAAAGGGTGTATATAATTCAGACAAATAGTAATTTAATAATAATAATAATAATAAAAATAATAATAATACTGAGTTATAATCATAATAAGAGATCGTTAGACTCACACGATCTAGTGTTATGTTAATGAACACTGGAGACATACTGAAATAAAGCCTGGATACGTTTGGTGAAGTTCCATGTCGGACATCATACATCAAGTTAACCATTGATTCATAATAAGAAAATGTTACTGGTAGGCTATTGGCCAGGTTACCATAGCTATCCGATGGAACTGAACGTCTTCTTTGTTCGCCTTGGAAGCTGTCACTGCTTTATTCCTTTCGGCCATCTTGGCTTGTTTCAATCTACTCGATCTGGCTGGTTTCAATATACTCTAACTAAATACTCCCACTTAGGAGTAGAAAGGAGT
>NC_090893.1:2207554-2240054 GCF_036669925.1 Montipora capricornis | reverse complement strand
TGCTACAGCTGTTGTGTAAAATCTGCAATGGAACCCTGGCTGCAAATGTGGGACTGTCTGCAGTTACATAATCCCTGGAGAACCACTTGGTGGGAATTTCTCTGCAGAAGCTGGAAGACTAGGGTATGTTGCAAAGTGCACTATGGAGTTATCTAAACAATAATATAAAATTATTAAGGATCAGGTTTGGTTAGGAACAAATATCAAAGAAAGATGAAAATTGAATTCTATTTCAGACATACGTACAACTGTATGTAGATGCTGGGGCTGACTTTGCTCTTCCTGGGCAATTTTTTTTCCCTTCAAATCATCTATTACTTTTATAACTGGTTTGTTTTTTGTCCATATCAGTTGGAATGTGCATGTTTAATACACTTGTACATCTTATTACTGAGTTCGAGGGTTCAATACTGTAAGGTATGGGCTGTGTTTATTTTCAGTTCAGTTTATACACTTGGGCCTTGAACTGAACTGAAAAACAAGGAGCCACAACTCACAGTACTTACTGTGTAAGCAACAACGAGGGGACCAATATATGGAAGAATATGGTGGCCGTCAAATTGGTCAGTCAGAGTTTTAAACTTGCTTATTTTGTCATGGAAATGCCTCCATTTAATATAACTGAAGAGCTGGATGCATAAACTTAGTAAGTAACAATTTCGGTCAATTTTTAGTTTTCCTCAAAACTGGCCCAAATTTTGCAAGTTGGCAGGAAATGAAAGAACATTGCCCTGGTATTTTTTTTAACCTATTTGAGCTTTATGTTTGAGCAATAAGCTATGCAAAAACACTATCGGCTTCGCATTTGAAAACAATGGAATCAGCGAAGCGACACTTACCATTCATTGTTCGATTTAAATTTAACATCATAAACCCAGTTTATTGCTTGCATCAGTAGCGCAATCGAATGATGCGCAAGGTGAACAAAACCATAAGTCAGTGGTTCAACACACTAAATGAACTTTTTTTTTCATCTGCACAGAGCTGTTTCTTTGTTTTTTTCTTTCCTTGTTTTTCGCAGCAATCTCATTGATGTTCCTGAACTTCAAGTTACATGAGAATTATGCGCAATGCGCAAAGCACGAAGCTCCAGGCACCAGTGGTTTAACACAAAATATAAGGTGAATTTGTTGAGGTGGCTCGTTTGCTTGGCAGTCCAAGTGGCTCACCATGGATTCTCATGGATAATTTTGTTTGTTTTCCATTTCAGCCAGTTGAACCTTTTAGCAGCTGCAATTCTGCCCTGTTTGCCTTTTCAGTTTTGCCCCTAGTCCTGAACATATTACACATTGCAACAGAATCTACTTAAAGGGCATGACACACCGTTTAATGCAAGGAAATGCACTTGGATTACATCCAGACTCAATCTGTAAGTTCACATATAAAAGAATAGCTCTGTCTCTCATTACCACAGGAATGCACTGCATGTAAAATTAATTTCAAACTTTCTTCTGGCACACTAAGAATATTGGGGTTACTTACTGTACATGTAACAGTAACTACCTACAGCGAAGAAATCATTGCAAATCAAATTATTGATCTTGGAAAAAGGTGAATTATATTAAAAGTAAAATTTGGAGAAGAGAAGAACATCATGGAGCACATTTTGCAGATAAACAAAACAACTCAAGGAACACACTCTACATAAAATTAATGCCAAGCACAAGAATTAAACCTGGACGAAATCGGTGAAAGTTCAATGCTTCACCACTGGGACCACTGAGTTATGTGTATTCATGACTGTAACACTGAATTCTGTCTTTTAGCTTTTCATTAATAGTTTACGATACAAAATCGTTAGGTAGTCTAGCCATTTATACGGAAATTTGGATTTGAATGCCATTATGACATCCAAAAAAGGTATTTTGGTCACTTTTATATTGGTTGTCTTCATGGATTGGTAATAAGTAAATTGAAATGAATTCACAACTGATTCAGGTATCTATTCATCTTATTTCTTATTGTTTTTTTTTTCCCACGGGAGTTGTTATCCTTTTCGGGAAGGCAAAGTCTGTATTGAAAGTCTCCCCGTTTACAATCTGTCTCCTATTAATTTGACAGAGAGTGGAACTGTGACAAAAGTGACAGGGTGGGCATTTGTTGGTGGTGATAAACCAATAAGGGTGAGTCTATTGATGCATACATTTCAAGGATTCCTGAAACCCCATTGACAAACAAGTTATTATTTAAAACTGTCCATTTTTTCAGTCAAATAGTGATCATCCCTCACAGTTATATTGAGAATATCCAGGGGATTCCTTAACTTCAATCCTGACATTGAGACTAATGTAGATTTTACTCTGTCTAACGCCAGGTGATTTTACTCGTCAATAGGGGCCGCCCTGTGGGGTGGGGGGGGGGGGAGGGGTACTCCCTTTTAAGGGCTTAATGGGGACGTGCAGCCAGCCAGGGTATGTTTTTCAGGATTTTTGTCTTGAACAGGGTATCGAATTTATCATTTTTTGTCTTAATCAGGGTATCGATTTATCAATTTGTGTCTTGAACTGGGTTAAATGTCTTAAACAGGGCATCAAGAGTCGGAATTCCGTCTTAAAATGGGTAGGAAAATCAGTGATATTTGTCTTAAACAGGGTCAGGGTATGAGGGGCCGCGCCGCACCTCCCCAACCAGGGATACATCGAGTACCCCCCCGCTTCAGGGATGAATGCATGGGTTAACATCTAGGTGCCAGTACCATTTCACTTGGCAATAAAGAGCAATTTAATGCTGGCTGACCATAACCTGTGCTGGGTAGTCCCTGTAAGGAGTCTCTTTTTCTAATGATATTTTGACATGGGGGGAAAGGAGACTGCTTCGGCTCTCAACATTCTTTAAGATGCTGTCTACCGAACAGATGGTGCAATCTCGTTCCCAGACTCTTCGTTCCTTCGATTGGTAAAACAGGCTTGGCGCGATATTCCCGAGGAGATGGTAATTTGTGGCACCTCTATAACGCACTCGACGGCACAGAAGACGACGCAGTCTTCGACGAGAATATTCCAGAAGAAAAAAAAAGTGAAGACGAGAAAATGGACGACGAATTTGAGACAGGCAGCGAGCTAGGAAGAAGACGGGCAATAAGATCGATCCCGATCACACAACAACACAAAACGGCTCCTTTATGAGCCACCAAATAATAAAAGTCCATATTAAACCAACAACAACTTCTCTTCATTTTACAAGTAATTTAGCTCGGCTTGTAAGTGAATACACGTTCATTTGTCACTGTTTTAATTTGCTGAGAAAAGTATTTTATCAAAAATACTCCGCTATAAGCCGAGACCCCTTCTACGGCTTCAAATTTGCCCAAATTGAGTGTGGATTTATGTAAAAATCGCTCGGCTTATAGCTGAATAAGTACGGTATCTAAATTCAAGCCACTGCCACACTGCTGAGCAATATCTAAAATATGCTCAGCAGTGTGGCACTTTTGCGGGGCTCGAAATAGAAATAAATCAGAGAAACTTAACAAAAGGGCGCTCAGGATTGTTCTGGACGAGAAGTCTCTGCACTACCAGGAGCTACTGAGCAAACTTAATTCTAGTGATCTGTATGGTATTAGGTGCCAAGACATGATGAAAACATGATTAATCGGCATGCTGGATGTTATTGTGACGTTGCAAAATGGCGCAAAACAAACGCTCGGCGTGCTGGAGGCTATTGTGACGCGCGGATTCTGAACCGACACACAACCTCTTCTCTCGATTTCTCGCGCTTGGAATATGCACAGGCCGCCCACGAACGCACAAAACCCCCAACCATTCAATTAGGAAGCGTTTCCTTCCTCGACGCAAAAAGTGAGCATTATTGTTGTTATTCTGGGCAGCTAGTTCTTTTTTTAAATTTTTGTAAATTATAAACTTAAGGTTTTTGTAGGCGCTATGTCTTAAAGAAAGTCATGTACGTGACCCTCTTTGATATAGATTTTTTCTCATGTAATTTGTGTTGTGTTGCTACTTGTCAGCATTGACATGAGGAAGGGAGAGACTTGCATCAAATAAGATCATTACCGGCCTCACTTCCATTCAGAGGCCAGGTCACTCAGCTACTTTTTATAAAATATAAAATAAAACAAATACATTTATATAAGGCCATACTCCACTAATTGTCCTTGGCGCTTTACAATATCATAACTACATTATTCAATACAATCCAGGCTAATAATTAAAACATAAATCGAAAGACTTCGGAAACATATACGTCTTAAGCTTGTTTTAAGTCAGTACAGCAACTGACGATGATAGCCTTATGTCGAATGGTAACTTATTCTACAACTTTGAGGCTTGAACTAGCCACGAGCTCATCAAGCAAATGCTTGTTTGAAGATCGTAATATGCGGCCAGAGTTCTTATTAAGCAGATCTTTGTTGTAGCTAGACGCTTGACCATTTAGAACCTTACAAGTCAGTAACAATATTTTAAAAATAATTCTATATCGCACAGGGAGCCAGTGTAAACGCCTAAGAATCGGTGTAACATGATCATACTTTCTCGACGCAGTTACGAGGCGAGCTGCTGAATTTTGCGCAAGTTAAAGCCTACCATTCAGATACTTAGGAAGACCATAGTATAGGGCATTAATACAGTAATCCAAACGCAAGGTTATACAAGCGTAACGATAGTCTCAGAGATTCCTAGCAAGTTCACCGGGACAGACAACATCATCTCCAATTTGGATGTGGTTGAGGGAAGGGCGTTGTCGGTATCTCAAATTAACAACTAAAAATGGGGAATTAAACTGTATGATGGTTATGCAGGCAGTGTTAATAAATAAATGTGTATCATTTCAGTGATTTTATAATAGACCATGTGGCAATTTTACCTGAGGATTCAAAATTTTGAAGTCTCGTAGACTTCATGTTGGACTGGTTTGGAAAACAAGTAAGTGGCACAACTAAACATGTAATGAGATGTTGTCACTAAACAGTCTAGTGATAACTTATCTTGTATCTGTTGTATGTTTAAAACTCCGCAGAGCAATGAAGCTCCACAGCCTCAGCCCTACTAACCCTAAAGTCTTACGAACGAACTAACCCCAACCCTACATCATAACGGGTTTAAACATTATTCCAGTTTTCGTCTCTTTTTCTCAGAGATTACTGTAGAGTAGTTAAAACGTACGCATTGGCGCTATTGTTTTCTATGAAACGCGACTTGAATATATAATGACCTAGAAGTCCAACCAAAACCGACACACTTGATTGCATATATACGGAGTTCTTATTGTTTTCTATGAGACGTGACCTGAATATATATATTGATCTGAAAGTGCGACCGAAACCGACACACTTGATTGTACAAACACTAAAGAGGTATAGTGTTATCGAGTCACTAATGGTTTGTTTTTAAGCAGAATATGGTGATTTTATTCGCATAGACTCGTAAATGTAAGTAAATAGACACATGTGTTAAAAGTTGAGGAGCAATTTCAGAATACCCCCTCACGTTTTTCAAGCAGTATGGGAATATAAAACTAGTGCTCCCGCAGTCCCGCATTCCCACAGTCGAGGACTATTTAACTATATAGGAGTATGTAAATAACTGCGAGACTGCGGGACTGTGAGAGCAGCTTTTTGGAAGTGAATAGAGAGAATCTAGCCAAAGTTTGTTTGTTGTTTGCTTGTTATTCAGTTGTTTTAGCAGGTTGAAGTTTTGGCAGCTATTCAGCTGATGTGGACCTGCTATACCCACCCACCCATATACTCACAGATGACAGCCACAACACCCTGAACTTCATCCCCTACTCTTCTCGAGTAGTGTGTGGGTTCTTAACGTCCCACATGGAACTAATGAACATAGAAGTTATTTGTGAGACGGGGCCTACGGTTTATAGTCCTTATCCCAGAAGACTTGAAAGTCTAACCATTTGCGGATGTAATTACAAAGGCAGCACTTTCTCCTCAGTTATTTAAAGACTCTTGAGTGTTTGTCCGGCCGGAGTGGAACTCACGACCTCCCGCGTGGCAGCCCGGTTCTCAACCAGTTGAAGTGTGGGACGTAGAAACATTTTACCTTATTAAGTCATTACAAACCCTAGCCCGAACCCAAAAGCCCAACGAACGAAATAGCTCCAACCCTTCATCATAATGGGGTTAATTATTCCAGTTTTCGTCTCTTTTTCTCAGATATTGGTTGATACAAGACACTATTGTGACGTGGGTTTGACAAGTTCAGGCATGATTAGACGGCTCTTATGTTGTCCCGGTTGCTTTATCCAATCATGGTGCGGGGTTTTCTGTGATTTTTATATGTGCAGTCAATTCAAAGTACCGGTATCGAATATACCAGTCATGTTGCCTATGACACTAGAGCTACTGAGATGGTTGTGCAATGTATGAGGGCTTAGACCGTGGAGCTTCACGGCTCCACAGCTCCACCCTTGTGCTACTGTACTCTACAAGTGTATTTTATTTCGCGGGCTCGGATTGGCGTTCTTGGAAGGAATCTTGATCTCCTGGTTGGATCTCAGCTCTGGCGCGCTTCTTTTTTACACTAAAAGTAAAGGAGAAAAGAACATACAACTCTGTAAGCAAGGACCAGCGTAGCAAAACAGAAGCACCGGACCAATCAATTTTCGTAAAAAGGTAAAAAGAGCATAGCTGATATAACGGTGAAGGGACAGGTTCCCCAAACTGACGCAATCAGTGAAAAAGTATTGGAGAAAACAACTCAGTGTACTTGAAAAAGGAAAATATGAGCGGAATTTTAAATAAAAACTGACTTCTTATCTTGTTTTATTTGTGAGGCATCTTGTCTTCTGTGTGGTTTTTGTACCGCTTTATGCGATTTTCAGGGTGTTTTTAGCGTCGGTGTTTTTCCTGTATGTCTGTATATATATTAAAATATATACTTGATTTCAGTTGATGCAGAACTGCTGTCAGAGTGCTCAATAGAGCGAGAAGACCAGAAGTACATTGTTTGACCAACTGAAGGCTTGACTAGGCATTTTATTACTATATAGTTTCGTACTACACGATGGTGATAAAAGAAGAGTGCTACACCATCGTGTAGTACGAAACTATCATCAGTATCAAGTGAAGCTATGATCTTCGCAGTGATTTCATATCCGCGGTTCATATATGATTCATTTCATATATATACCATTTCATCATTTATCATCACTGTCGCTGTCGCTATTTGTACACTCGCCACTATATATATATATATATATATATATATATATATCACACATCCAGTGTCGGATAACTTCTCCGTAGCAGATAATGTAAGAAAGCAACGCAAATTTAGAGTAAACCAATAGGTTTTGTATATATATATATATATATATACCGAAAAAGTGGAAAGAAATCCTCATCTACTATAAAGTGCTCAATAGCAGAGCTAGAGCTATGAATAATTATATTCCAAGAGCTAGGTTATTTGAACATTTACTGCCACTGCAGTAAATGTTCAAATAACCTAGCTCTTGGAGTATAATTATATATAATTATATATATATATATATATATACACACACACACAGAGGAAAAACACCAACGCTAAGAACTCCCTGAAAATCGCATAAGGCAGTATAAAAACCACACAGAAGACAAGATGCCTCACAAATAAAACAAGGTAAGAGGTCAGTTTTTATTCAGAATTTCGCTCATAGTTTTCTTTTTCAAGTACACTTGTTTTCTTCAATACTCACTTGTCTTGAAAACCAAGACCACTAAGACCCAACTTGAAAAACGTGAAAGCTAAGACCCTCACAAAAATGATGGTACAAACTTCCAGACAAATTTTAAACTTTATTTTTGTATCGTTTGGACGAGACAATAACGAAAGTCTCACCTCTGAAAAAGGAATTATGTGTTTGTTCCACCATTAAATTCACGGGTCCAACTGTAATGAATGTTTTGTGAACGTTGTCGCTTAAGCATTCTACTTCATTGTCCTTTTCGCTCGCCGTTCCCTTTTCATGGCTTTCATCGATCGCCATCATAAATATTTTGAGAAGTATTAGAAGATCTACTTTTTCAAAATTGAGAAACACAGGCTTAAGTGAAGAATGGAGCGCCACCTCGATTATTGTCCGCGTGGCTGGGAACAAACTTCTAAAATTTCTTTTTTTTTTTAAATTTAACATCAATCTAAGACACCCGTGGAAACAAATGTTTTCGATTGGGTAAGGGCCTGTTTGCACAGAGGGAGGGTGCCCCAGCTAACCGAGCTACACTGGGAGAACCAACTTTTCATATGTTTCTTTAGAAAATGCATTGAAGCTAATGGGTGTGGTTAACTACAACCGGTTGCTTTCACATCCTACAGCTTGAATCTTGTATCTGCCCTTCCTTCACTGCGCTCGCATACTTTTGATGTTTTCATTTACAGCAACTCTTTAATTTGCCGCATGTCCCTTGTGGGCCGCCGTAATGAGGCAATCATTGATCTACTGCGCTTTACAATCTTATACTATCAAAACGAATTACATGCATAATGATATTTACAATAGTATTTACAAAAACACTTGTAATAATATCAATATAAATTATAACCTAATGTCCTAATGAAGTGGAGTCACTCGTGCAATAAACCTTATTAGTAAAATCCAACTAGTGGTCTATTATCAATGCTGCGTTCTGATTGGTTGAGCTACTAGTAGGCTATTTGTTATAGCCCACTATTAGCGAAAAGCGCCGGTTTTGAAAACCAAAACAACAATTAAAGTTTAGCTTTAACTAGCGAAAGATGTTTTCTCTCGATAGTTTTTTGACCAACTAGTTGGATTTTACTAAAACAATTATTCCTCTCGCCCTCATGGCCTCTGAGTCAATAGCCCATTCGGCCTTCGGCCTCATGGGCTATTGACTCAAAGCCCATTCGGGCTCGAGGAATAATTGTTAAATAGCCGATTGACCTTCACGTCATTTAATAAAAGAACTGAGATAATGATGCACTTATCGATTGCAAGCACCTTATATACACCAATGACAGGGTCGCTATTTGAAACGGAGCAGGGCGAGAAGCCCGCCTCTACCCACCCTCTACCCACAACAATTCCAAGTTGATAGTAATTTTTTTGACTCGCTGTTTCCAGTTTCTGTCACTTTCATCATCCAAGATGGCGGCATAATGACTTCATCTAGTCGGCTAGCTGAACGCAAGCCAATCAAAAACAAGGAAGTGATTTAATTCAAATACCAATCAACAATTATTGGATCCGTTTTTCGCATGATAGCTATAATTATCAAGTCCAAAGTTGTGATATCTGCCGCAGCCGAAGGCTGAGGCGGATAATAGCAACTGAGGCCTTGATAATTATTGCTATCGTGCGAAAACTGAATCCAATAATTGTTTTATTATGCATATTCCTGAGTTGAGCTCCGCCATCACAAAACTGATCAAACTGCTGGTTAGTGTGTTAGGTGACGTCACTTTTGTATGCATAAATCTATTGTCTGTAGGTATGACGTAATAGAAACAGCGCAAGCAAGAATTAGCTGCGTGCTTACAGCCATTCAAAATCGAGCTGGTGACACCAATGTTTAATAATTGTGACTGTTGGCTCGATATGTACTGTAAAGGAGAGGAGGACATTGAGGATTCTCGTGAATTCAACGTCGTAAGAATGCCAGAGGGTATAATTTGGAGGTTTCAGGTCAGAATTTCACTTAAAGATTTCCTGAAGTACCGTTGAAGTACCGGATCGGTGCTCGTTGAAAGTTGAACATTAACATGAAGACACTGACCTCCAGTCCATGGACTAACCGGATGGACTACCCGAATGGACTACCCTAAAATAGACTAACTCTAAAAAAATACTGTTTCGAATGAGTCCTATTGAAAGAACTGAATTGATCATATACTAATTGGGATGCTCCTTATGACCAATAGTACTCACTTGAAATAGTATTTTGGGGGTAGTCCATTTGGGTAGTCCGTGGACTGGGGGTCAGTGTTTTCAACTTACCCAGCTATTGCCAACTACAAGTTCTCATTGACAAAGAGTGCTGCCGTTAGTAGCATGTTTGAATGTAAATATAACAATAAGAAGTTCAGTGATAATGTAAGTTATTTTATTTCCAGCCTTAAGAACAACAAAATACAGTGATGTGCCAACTATTTGATCAATTATTTTTGCTTAATTGCAAACGGGTACCATTTTATTAGTTAGCGCATGTAAATACGTGTAATCTTCATAAATAAGATGTTATCGATATCTGTTTGTGTCCATGAATCGACCGAATCCGATCCATGCAAATGGACATGAATGCACATTGTCTGCCTCTAGAATGCTCACTGAAGGCTTCATGATCTTGATGAATGCTTATTGGAATAGAAATAATCGTAACAGATCGGGAAACCACACGCCCCTTGTGGAAATCAGCTTTTAGAAATAATTATTAAGTTGACGGGACAAGTGTGTGTAAATAAAGTTTTACTAAAGAAACGAAAAAACCCCACAAGTCAGCTGCAAATCTCGAGTCTTCCACAAGGGAGGAAAAAACAGTGGCTGAGAAGCACATGCGCGCGAATATTTTATCTGTTATAAGACGGCCGACCTCGAGTGCTCGTTTAAGGGGATTCCTGATGGGCTGTTTCTTGATAAGAACCAACCATGGAAATTCTCGATTGCTGTCTATTGGCAGCAATAAACTTCCGGTATATTTTTAGCACTGTCGTATCGAGTAAGATTGAAAACAAAAAAAGTGCTGCCAAAGAGCCCTCATTTACAATGTCCGCAATCTCTGCGCACCAAGCTTGGTATTGCTGGTAAAACAGTAAAGGCATCTGTTCCTGTTTGCTTTGTGCTCAGCGTTGTGTTCATTTGTCTAGGTTTTCTGAGCTCTAATATTTACGAAATACAAATACATTGACTATTGTCAGCGTGCTCCGACCAGGGTGTCGATTGCCTTACACATAATCATGGACCTCGCTGAACAGTAAGTGAACTATTAGAATGAATTGAAATTAGATCGACGGTACTTGAGGAAATCTCTAATTGAGTGAAATTCTAACCTGCAACCTGCAATAAGAAACCAAAATGTTGTGAATGAATGTAACTCACCGCCAAACGAAGATGACAATGCAAACAACGACAAACAATGTAGACACTGCAACAGAAACACGAATCGCAATTAAGTTGGGACTTTCACTGCTGCCAGCATCATCAGATTCCTGTACTTTTGTTGTCGGCAAAACTTTGGCACTGGTAATGTTCGCTCCAATAGCTTTTTCAAGACTTGACTTGGACGATTCAACAATTTGAAGTAATGTGTTGCTTGGCAATACAGAGGTATTACCAGTGAAGAGTCCCTGGGGCTGCTGGACGTAGAAGGCGACTTGAAGAGAACCAGAAACGTTACTAGGATATCCAGGGAGGAGATGGACTTCATCAGGCTTATACAGAATGACTTCACGTCTGATGGCAGAAAAAAAAAACCTTTCTCAATTTCTTATTTATTTTTTCTCTTCGTCCATCCATCCATTCAACACACAAATCAGCCAGACAACCAGCTGGTCAACCAAAAACCCAGTCAGTCGGTGACTTAATTGATCTATCAGTCATTCTTGACTGAATAGGAAATATTTTTTTAAGAATCAAGGAAGGATCCCGGGATCCCGCCGGTTCAAGACACGTTCTGACCACTGGTTGAATTTGTTTTGGTAGGCCCTGGTTCAACTTCTCTGCTGCACTTGTAAATAGCCAGCTCTGATCTATGTTGTGATTGGTTGTTAGAAAAGTAATCTGATTGGTTGTGAGGATAGTGAGCGGTGATTGGTGCATTACGATCAGGTTTGTAAGTGAAGGTCGCAGTAGGTTTGTAAGCTGAAAGGAAAAAGTGTAGTTAAGGTTTTCTGTTAAGTAATCGTTTTAAAGGCGCATGTAGAGGTGGATAACGGTTTAATGTAGTTTGTTCTAGGTTTGTATACCAGCTTTCAATTGTAAGGTGCTGATAATGGTTCATACGGTAGGGTAAGTACTTAGTAGAGTCCCTGTCGATAGTGTGTTTTGTTCTTGAATGGTGTTCAGCAATATTGCCGTTGAGATCTCCATTCTTACTCGCTCGTTTTTGTTCTGTAGGTCGTGTATTTAGGTACCTGAGGGTTTCATCAACGTAAGTGGCCTGGCAATCGCAGCATGTGATCTTGTATACTGCTTCCTGTCTGTCCTTGCGGTCGTCTTTGTCTTTGAAATTCGTTAGTAAGCATCGTAAAGTAAATTTGAACGGGTTTCATATAACAGTACCGAATAGAAAACTAATGCTCAGTTCTCGGAGAACAGTTCAAGTCGAGATTACTTTTTAAAGCTCCTTGTTGGGAAATTCCCGATCTTCTTCCATGATAAGAACTAACTTGTGGATTGGCCGTTCAAGGTATTGATCAACACTGTTTCTTCGTCCATGGTTGCCGGTCAAGATTGGAGGTCGCCATATCAAGTTTCACCTTCCCAACGAGGACATCATTACTGGGGAACACTTCTTGAACTATTGCCAGTGTCCACAAGTTTGGAAGGGTATCCTCGTTCTTTACCATTACCACGTCCCTTTTTTGCAGATTAAGTTGCGGTTTGGTCCACTTCTTTGATCTTCCGAATCTGGAGAGTCTGAAGAAACTCCTTCCACCATTTCTCCCAAAACGGATTTGCAAGGAGTTGAACATCACCTTCTCCATCTCTTGCCTAGGTAGAGATCTCCTCGATGGAAAACGCCTGGGGATGGCATCAGTACCTTGGTCTTCATGGTTAACAAGTGATTTGGAGTCATTGGTCGTGGAGAGTCAGGCGATAGCATGTTATTTAGGGCAAGTGGTTTGGAGTTAATCATAGTTTGAGCTTCCTTTACAAAGGTGCGAAAACTTTAATCGTCCAGCTGAGGTCCTGACTAGTTCAGCAAGGATGCAAGGGTGTTTCGAACCGTCCATATCTGATGTTCCCACGAGCGACCTATGTGACTTGCGGAGGAGGGGCTGAACTTGAAGTCAATCCATTCGCAATTATCTTCTAACAATTTGACGCGAATCTTGTCCTAATTAATCTCCGACTTTCCTTCATCAATTCGCGATCCGCTCCTATGATGTTGGTTCCACAGTCGCATCGCAATTGACGAACAGGACCACGCTCTTCCTGGAAGCGTCTTAAGCGTCCTTCGACGGCAAACTTGGGTTTGCAAAGTCGTGTTGGCAAACTCAAGTTGGTGTGTGTGAACGGCACAAAAACAGTCGGCAAACACGTTGGCAAACTGTTGGCGACAAATAGAGCTTGCCTCTACTCTCGCCAAGTTTTTCACCAACTTTTTCGTGTTGGTAAACTCGTATTTGACGTGTGAACGGTTAGCAAACGTGTGTTGGTGATTGTCAATCAATCAAAACACGCGCACTATTTACGTGATTTGCGTTACACATAACAAAATGGCAGACGGACGTGAAGACGAACGTGCAACTTTTCAATTCATCGAGGAATTAAAAATTGTCCAGACCTGCGGGACGTTTCGTCTGCAGCGTATAAAGACACAAAAAAAAACAAGCAGAAGTAAATGGAAGAACTAGCGGCGAAACTGGGGTTAAAAGGTGGTAAGTAAAGTTTGTTTTCTAGGCCGATGGAGTTCTGCTTTACTTTTGATCACAGTCGTTCTTCAAAAATTACTCTTTTCACCTCAAAGTTCCGTATTCATTACTATATCCATTTTTGTTGAGTGATTTGTTTTAGATTGTGAGTTTGACGTGTGAACGCACGAGTTTGCCAACTTTTTAAAGTTTGCCAACACGAGTTTGCAAACTTAAGTTTGCCGTGTGAAGGCCGCTTTAAAGCATCTGTTTCCAGAGAATAGCACGTGAAGCCATACATGTGAAAATGATACCGTAACGCTTGACTTCCTTCCTCCCTTCCTTTACTACAAAGGGGCCAAAATAATCAACTGCGCTGTATGTGAACGGAGCAGCGTCCTCAACACGATCTTCAGGTAGATCTGCCAACTTCTGTTGCTGAGGCGAGGAACGAAGCTTTCTGCCGATGACACATCGAGAAATGAAATAAGACACAGCAGAGGTTCTATGGAAAAGGGTTTGCCTCTGACTCTTGATATTTTTCAACAGACGTTTCGGCTAATTCTTAAGCCTTCATCAGTGATATGAAAGCAAAGTTCGTTATCATACGCTATTTAATTAAATGTAGCGCGAAGCTTGCCATTTTTAAACAGCACAGGTACCACCAGTTATCTAGTATCCACGTCAACGGACTTCATTGTAAGTCATGCCGCGGCCTTGATGTTTGACTGCTTTATGGCAATAATTGCAGAATGAGCTGGGTAATATGAGATCATCTTGGCAAGATAACAGGGAGTTTCGCTTCATCTGATATACGGGCATTTCTGACCACCCAACTGTGAGCAACTGCAGCGAATCGACCCTTTTCCAAAATGGCGGCAACGGATTTGAATGAGTTAAAATTGAACTGAATGAAAAACTGATTCCAGAAATAGAAAGAGCACCTTTAATTTGGTAACCCTGCAAAGTTTCAGCGTATTAGGTGTTATATCAGCTGAGAAAATGTACGGACGTTTGTATGACTGGGGATATACGCCATACCCCCAAACATACAAACGTCTGTAAATTTTCCTTTCTCAACTTACAATTTCTCAGCGGATATTACACCTGATATGCCGAAACTTTGCAGGGTCATTGAAATGTAAAGGTGCTCTTTCTATTTCTGGTATTAGTTTTTAATTTTAACTTACTTGAATTTTCGGCCGCCATTTTGGAGAAGGGTCTATTGGATAAGATGTCGTTGTAAAAGGAACCATTTGAGGTGTCATCGGACATGAAAACTGTGGTTTAAACGCGACGAAATGCATCCTCTTCACACGGATGAGACGTTGAAGAATCACTGACTTTTGGTCACTTCTGTGTGACCTGCCTTTGGCTCTGAAATGTTTGTGAACTGAACTGCTTTGTTAGTGGTATGTATAATTAAAATTACCTATTATAGATCACCTAAGAAAGGTTTACTATGCTGGACAGTTTAATGTTAGAGTTTCTTGCCCAGTTATCCGAAGACAGTAATTTTTGCATAAATTAACTGCTGCAGCTCGCTAGAAGGTATGATTTTTAAAAAATAATAACTGTAAATCTGCTTGATTTCTGACTGTCAAACCTAGATACGTTTTCTCCAATATTTAGATAATTCCCCATTATTCTAGAACCTTATTGTAACTTATATTATTACTATCATATTTTTAGGTATTTTTAATTACTAGAGTATTTTCTTATTCATTTTATCATTATTATGCTTAGATAGAAAGGTCAATTATTGTAAAGCGCCTTGAACATAAGACATGAGCGCTATATAAATACCTATTATTATTATTATTATTATTATTATTATTATTATTATTGAAAATATTCGAACGGCCTTGCGTGAAATAGCCGCAATAATATTATTAAAAAGAAAGATATGCGCGATTGAAAAAAAGTACGAAAAATTATAGTTTATTCAGAGGTTTAGATTGTAAATGGTTGTCCTGCAAACAAGTATGGAGTGCCCGCTGGGTTTTTAGCGGCAAACGATTCACAAAGAGTGAAATATTCACCTCCAGTCCTAATTTTGATCAAAATCTGAATACTAGGAGGAGAAAAGTTTGTTAAAAAATGTGATATTTTAAGCTTTTTAAAAAAACATTTCCCCCTCCTGGTAAATGACAAGGCACAGGGGCCACCAGGGTTGATCTGCTCTTTGAAATATTTCACTGACAATACTCCAATTTTCAAGGTACAAATTGTTCCCAAGAATCCTTTTTGTGGCCTAAACTTCACAAACTGATGCTCAGCTTAGGTTTATGTTAGAAATCAAACAAATATCATTGTGAGTAATTTCATCCCAAGCACTAATTACACACAAAATATTTAGGAAGGTTTTGTTTGACCATTTCAAATTGTGCTCAAGCTTTAGTGACATTGGCTCGTACGTTGTTTTGTCTAATAGTCTGTCCATGCGTGTTGGTTTTCTGTAAACAATTAGAAAGCGGTTAGTAGGATATTATATCTCTGAGGTAATCGGGCGAGCGGGAAAGGAAACTAATTCAAGTCAAGCGGAACGTCCAACTGCCACAAACGATTGGCAAACCGCATGCGTCAAATCTGAAAAAACGAATAAGCCTTATTGACAGTCCACATAAACAACATGAAAAACTTGCTGAAAAATGTTGCATCAGAATTTCACATTTAGCGGGCCGGACAAAGGGCTCTACTGTAGAATACGATCTGCTAAATTAGCCAATCATGGTGCGCGCACTACAATTACATCTGAGAAGTAATGTAAAATACCTACCCCTTATTGAATGGTTTAACATATAATACGTGTGGACATTTTGCTCGTTGGCTCGGAAAAATAAGAGCAACGAGCAAAATTTCTGCACGTATTATATGTTAAACCTTTCAACGACGAATTTTTTATAGCACTTTTACGCCATTTTCTACTATTTTGGTTTCTTCCTGCATTGACTGAGAATCATATCAATTGGCGCGTGCGAATGACATAGACGAAATCGTTCAAATGTCCTTTACTTGATTGGATAAACGAAATGACGAGTGACAAGCGATGACAAGCTAAATTCTCGTTCTGTCCGTATTTGCTGTGTTCCAAACCGGTCAAACTGGGACACGTCAGTGTATTACCGTGTCATGTTTTTTTACGTTGACCAAATATGGTAAAATGGCGTAATAGTGGAATAATAAAATGAGATACCATGAAAAAATAATACTAATCTACCTAGAGCAGACGCTGAACTAACACGTATTTGCTCAGCTTGTACTTAAAGCCTGCACATACGAGGATTCCGTAGATGACAACAACGAAGACGACGAGGATAATAAAAAGAACATACCTCATTCGTCTTTGGTCTCTAAGTGCACATTCGGTTCTTTTGCTTTCACAGTAAGCGGATGTAACAGACGCCATTGTACCTTTAAAAGACTTGTCGGTGTTGAAGTCCCATTTAAACTGATCAAAGAAAGGAAAATCCATATTCACAGATTCAGTCACAATGGCGTGAACTCATGGTGAACAGGGAGTTACATAAGCGAGGAGGTTTTTGAAACTGAAACGCTCGGCGTCTCTTTTTGCCATTTAGGAAAAGCTAGACTAACCTTATCCCAAAATAAGATGGTTACAGAGCGGCTTTATTTACTTACGTCTTCATCTGCTGTAAGGGACATCTCTACTGCCTGCTCTCTCTCTGTTACTGATGGCATCCGTGGTGGAGTTAGCGTCGGAACTGGACCTATTCACAAATGTAATGTGGTTTTCTTAACAATATCATTTTCACTGCGAGGATAAAGAAACAACAAGCAAACACAAACAAGTGGACGTACAAACGCAACCCGGTAGTGTCATTGTTCACGTTATGAACAAGACAGGACACGACAAATAAAGACCAGCTTGTTGATTTGCCGCCAGTAATTATTCTCGATTTTCACATGACGTCACGACCGCCATGTTGGTGCCCTAAACAAAGAAAAGGCGGCCATGTTGGTGCCCCGACCAAATCCTCCGGGAATTGAACTCTATTATTATGCAAACGCTTCCTTTTGTTTTCGTTGAAAATCATGGCTGTTGATCACGTGAGTGAAAACCAACAATTGACCATTTTTGACCATTTATTTATGTAATTATTATTAATATATGCCGCGCAGTTTCTATACAAATATTCAACTGCGCCTTACATATCAAGACTTAAGACTAAGACTTAAAATTTACAATTCTGAAATTAAATGCCTTATTAAATAAAAAAGTTTTAAGATCACTTCAAGAAATGTTCAGACTGGAAATAGACCCCCGTAAAAAATGGCAAGTGATCAACGAGCTTATATCTCGAAAAGTTGCTAATTCACCGATTAGAGTGAAAGCTGGATGGTATTTCTTTAACTAAATCCCCATACTTGTCGAATGCTTTCAGTGATCATTTCTCATCCTTTGGCATTAAACTTGCGTGACCTAATGACATTCCATTGTCTAATTGCACTGACACCTGTTATCTGGAATATGTTAAAAGTACTAATAGATTTGAATTTTGCCCTACCAATAGTGGACAGATTTTAAAACTACTGAATGAACTAAAGGGGCTGGTCTTGACATGATCCCAAGTCGTCTTATTCGAGAATGCGCTGACTTCATTTCTTAGTAAAATATCTATCACGGGTTAGTTGAATCGCACTTCGACTATTTGACAGTGTTGTATGCATATGTGGTAGCTGTGGAAACTCCAAAATCGAGCGGCTGGCATCTTTACTTCTTCTAGTTATGATGCTGACTCCAACCAACTGATTAAAAAGTTGGCCTGGGGCAACTTAGAAACTCGACGTCAAACTAAAAGCAGAGATAATCTAGAAGTCCTTAAATTTGCGAAAAATTAAGACGGCTCTGAACCCCATGTACAAAATGTTTTTAAACTTTGTCAAAAGTTACATCTTATCCTGCTAATCAAAATTCTGTAATAAGAAAAAATTTCACCGTGCCTTTTTTGAGTTATAAGCCCCTAGGGCTGTAATTAAGGGTGTTTTTAGCAGGTTATATTGTTGCTATGGTAACCTATTGTGAAACAGAAATGATAACAACGTGTTTCCCAATGATTGGGCAGTATTTTGATACCATAATTGTAGCTTCAATTGATAAAGAGTAGTAATTATGACCTATCAAAAATCTACGTCTTGGAAAGTGCTGGAAACTGCATTGAGCCACCTTAATTTCATATAGCATTTGCTTTTACATCTCATAGCAACTGTTTTAAAGTTTTCATATCTCATCACAACCTTAAGTTCGCTTTTAGTTGCCAGTTCTTGTAATTTTACGGTCATTCGTTATTGCCTGCATGAGTGTGGTCATTCTTCAACCATACGAAACAGCGTTGTAGCAATAAAACGATGAACTGAAATGTTGCTACCATTGATCATTATATATATATATATATATATAGGAATTAGTGTACTTACTGTCCTCGTCTGTTCTCACAACGATAGCGGCACTGGTAGTTCCACCTCCTTTTATAGTAGATGCAAAGACTGTGATGCTGTAGTCGGTGAATTCACTTAGATTTCCTAAAATAATATTGGTAGTTGGAGCAATGACGGTTTTGGTGCGTTCAGGACCTGACGGTAACGTGTGGTAGGTAACTGTATAACTCAGTATAACACCATTTTGATCAAGCTCTGGAACTTCTCCCCAACTGACAAAAATGCTTGTAGCACTTGTGTTATATCCTTGGATAGAACTGGGAGGAGCACTTGGTTCTAAAAGACAATAACTTTGATCAATCGAGAATCAAAGCTTGCACAGAGACAAAAGTATTTTACCATGTATTTTGAAATAGTATACGTTTATGTCTCTTTGCACTGCTATGTGAATTAGAGTACTTACTGTCCTCGTCTGTTCTCACAATGATAGGGGCACTGATAGTTCCACCTCCTTTTACAGTAGACGCGTACACTGTGATGCTGTAGTTGGTGTGTTCATTGAGATCTTCTAAAGTAATGCTTGTTTTTAGAGCACTGACAGTTTCGGTTAGTTTGGAACCCGGTGACGCGTACGGAGGCAAGGCTTGGTATGTAACTGTATGACTCAGTATAACACCATTTTGATCAGCTTCTGGAACTTCGCTCCAGCTGACGAAGATGCTTGTAGAGCTTGTGTTATGTCCTTGCAGAGAAGTTGGAGAGGCACTTGGCGCTGAAAGAAATTGATTTTTTAAATTTGGTTTTCAGAATATATAGCAATATGAAATGTGATTAGTAACAACGGTTACATGGTCTTTGAGGAGAGGGGAAAACCGCAGTACCCAGAGAAAAACCTCTTGGAGCAGAGTAGAGAACCAACAAAGTTAACCCACATATGATGTCAAGTCTGGGAATTGAAGCCGGGCCACGTCATGTACATTGGTGGAAAGCGAGGGCTCTCACCACTTCGCAATCCATAATTTCGGGATGGGATAAGATAACTGAAGATATGATAAAATTATTTTTTCCATTAGCAGTAGATATTTAGGTCTTTCACCTCTTTGCTTTTCTTTCTTACTTTGTTGAGCTACAGTACTTGTCCTTTTGAAAAGAAATGCCTCCTATATCTTAACTTGAGGAATTGACAACTGGCGTGCCATTGTTGTCTAATTGGAGTAGTTAAAATAAGGTTTGTGGAGACGAAGAGTTGCAGTAGGACCCTTGTTAAATCATTTTTAAGTGCAATAAAATCGAACGCTTGTTTCTGTAACCTCGCTAATGACATGGACTTATAGCTAATCATTCGAAGTGTATGAAGGTGATTTTTCAGGTGTTTATCATCGCAGTGAACGAAATATTTGAAAGACACTAAAGGCAAATATATTAGTAAGGTGAAGAACAAATGTGATGGTATTTGAGTACAGGTAGTGACAAATAAAACAGAATTGAACTTTTCTACGGCACGGATACGCTTCATAGTGGAAGAAAGGATTATTGAAGATCACCAGTTAAGGTTGTTAAAGTCGGGCGTGTTATGCTAATTTCCGGTAGCTTTAAAAAAATTATCATATACTCTATGTTTTTGCGAGTGACCAATTGTTGACTTCATTGTCAGTTAATTTCTGGTTTAGATTCAGTTCAGGAATTTTAAAAGAGATCATCAAAAGTCTCTCGGCCCTCGGTGAAAGACACAACATTGTTTTCCGGAATTTAGTTTCCTTTTGCTCCCAAAGGATTTTTGGGGATTTGTGACCTTTTTACATAAGTTTTAACGATAACTTTGGCGATTCTAAATTCTTCAGGAAATAATGAAACATACTGTATCACTGAATACTGTGGAATCTGTGATAAGACGAACTACTATCAGAACATTCAATAATTTGGGACCATTCTTAGTCAATCTGACCCCAATTACATATTGCCGCATATGTGGTGAGATGTATTTGTGCAACTTTTAAAGGACGACTTTGTCGATTAAATGTTTGAGAGCGAGCAAGCAATTTCTCGTTGTTTATGGGAGCGAAATCAGGCATACAGCTAGCACTATGTTGAGTTTTTTTTAATCTTAGCCTTATAATTGGTAGTTTGACATCTGTGACGTGATCTATATCTTAGGTCACACTCCGTTTAGTATACTGCCTTGGCATGCTTGACCACTATTTTCCACACACAAAGCGTTTGGTTTTTGCCCTTAATTTTGAGTTAGAATTTTTGTTTTCAATACAATTGCATTGTTCAGGCTTTTTGAAAGGGCAAACTTCTAAATCTCGGATCGAGAATTAAATAATGGTAAGTGATAATCGTCTTTCTAAGAACTGGGCGCTGGGTTATAACCTGTCGCTTTCGTATCATTCCTATCAGCAAGACAAAACTCTTACTTTCTTTACTATATCTGCTTAGTAGCTTTGTTAAAAAAAACTAATACAAAAGTAAAGAAATGACGGGAAAAAACCCGAAAAAGAGAAAAAAAGCACACAGAAAACAAAACAACAACAAAAATGGAAGGCAAATTACTGCAAACAGCACAATCAGTTGTTATAGATCAGACACCCGAAGAACAATGTTTGTGATGATTTTAATAAAATCAGAAATAACCAATCAGTATACACTTACCGTCTTGATCTGTAATGATTATGAGTGGTTGACTGTCAGGTCCACCTCCTTTGATAGTAGACGCAAACACTGTAATGCCATAGTTGGTGTATTCATTCAGACCTGTCAATGTAGCTAGAGTGGTTCGTGCAGTGACATGATAAGTTTGCTCAGACCCATCGGGTAATGCCTTGTAGGTAACAGTGTAACTCAATATAACACCATTTTGATCATCTGGTGGAACCTCTCCCCAGCTGACGAAAATGCTTGTAGAACTTAAGTCATGCCCTTGGACAGAAGTCGGAGGAGCACTTGGGACTGAAACGAATTGATTTTTTAAATTTGGTTTTCAGAATATATTGCAATATGAAATGTGATTAGTAACAACGGTTACATGGTCTTTGAGGAGAGGGGAAAACCGCAGTACCCAGAGAAAAACCTCTTAGAGCAGAGTAGAGAACGAACAAACTTAACCCAAAAAAAGGGGGCCAAGCAAGTAAATATGACATGAAAAATTAGCTTGCACTTTCCAGGAACGAACGTCCACTGAAGACAAATTTCGACCTTTCATGCAACGCTTTCCTTCAAAAAAAAAAAAAAAACAGCGAAAACTCATTTCTGAGAAGAACTTTGTGAATGACTTAAATAGGAACAGTACGTCAGTCCACTCTTTTAAAGCCTGATCAAAAATCAAGAAGCAACATCAGAACACAGTGAATCTGCTGAGGATGCAGGAGAATTATGGCCTTTGATTGAGAGCAGAAGAAACATAAAATGCTGGCTAAACTTACTGTCCTCATCTGTGATGACAACGATAGGTACACTTTTATTTCCACCTCCTTTGATAGTAGATGCAAACACTGTTATGCTGTAGTTAGTGTATTCATTCAGACCTGTCAGAGTAGCAGTTGTATTTGGAGCAGTCACGTTCTCCATTTGTTCAGACCCACTAGGCAATGCCCTGTATGTAACGGTATAACTCAGAATAACACCATTTTTATCATCTGGTGGAACTTCTCCCCAGCTGACGAAAATGCTTGTAGAACTTAAGTTATGTCCTTGGACAGAAGTCGGAGGAGCACTTGGGACTGAAACGAATTGATTTTTTAAATTTGGTTTTCAGAATATATTGCAATATGAAATGTGATTAGTAACAACGGTTACATGGTCTTTGAGGAGAGGGGAAAACCGCAGTACACAGACAAAAACCTCTTAGAGCAGAGTACAGAACGAACAAACTTAACCCAAAAAAAGGGGGCCAAGCAAGTAAATATGACATGAAAAATTAGCTTGCACTTTCCAGGAACGAACGTCCACTGAAGAGAAATTTCGACCTTTCATGCAATGCTTTCCTTCAAAAAAAAACAACAGCGCAAACTAATTTCTGAGAAGAACTTTGTGAATGACTTAAAAAGGAACATTACGTCAGTCCACTCTTTTGAAGTCTCATTAAAAATAAAGAAGCAACATCACAACACAGAAAATATGCTGAGGATGCTGAGGAGAATTATGTCATTTGATTGCTTACCGAAGAAACAAAAAATGTTGCCTCAACTTACTGTCCTCATCTGTGATGACAACGATAGGTACACTTTTATTCCCAGCTCCTTAGATAGTAGATGCAAACACTGTTTTGCTGTAGTTGGTGTATTCATTCAGACCTGTCAGAGAAGCACTTGTAGTTGGAGCAGTCACGTTCTCCATTTGTTCAGACCCATTAGGCAATGCCCTGTATGTAACGGTGTAACTTAGAATAACACCATTTTTATCATCTGGTGGAACTTCTCCCCAGCTGACGAAAATGCTTGTAGAACTTAAGTTATGTCCTTGGACAGAAGTCGGAGGAGCACTTGGGACTGAAATGAATTGATTTTATAAAATTGGTTTTCAGAATATATAGCAATATGAAATGTGATTAGTGACAACGGTTACATGGTCTTTGAGGAGAGGGGAAAACCGCAGTACCCAGAGAAAAACCTCTTAGAGCAGAGCAGAGAACGAACAAACGTAACCCAAAAAAGGGGGCCAAGCAAGTAAATATGACATGAAAAATTAGTATGCACTTTCCAGGAACGAACGTCCACTGAAGAGAAATTTCAACCTTTCATGCAACGCTTTCCTTCAAAAAAAAAAAAAAAACAGCGCAAACTAATTTCTGAGAAGAACTTTGTGAATAACTTAAATAGGAACAAAACGTCAGTCCACTCCTTTAAAGCTTGATCAAAAATCAAGAAGCAACATCAGAACACAGTGAATCTGCTGAGGATGCAGGAGAATTATGGCCTTTGATTGAGAGTAGAAGAAACATAAAATGCTGGTTAAACTTACTGTCCTCATCTGTGATGACAACGATAGGTACACTTTTATTTCCACCTCCTTTGATAGTAGATGCAAACACTGTTATTTTGTAGTTAGTGTATTCATTCAGACCTGTCAGAGTAGCAGTTGTATTTGGAGCAGTCACGTTCTCCATTTGTTCAGACCCACTAGGCAATGCCCTGTATGTAACGGTGTAACTCAGAATAACACCATTTTTTTCATCTGGTGGAACTTCTCCCCAGCTGACGAAAATGCTTGTTGAACTTAAGTTATGTCCTTGGACAGAAGTCGGAGGAGCACTTGGGACTGAAATGAATTGATTTTTACAATTTGGTTTTCAGAATATATAGAATATAATATATAGAATATAATATGATTAGTAACAACGGCTACATGGTCTTTGAGGAGAGGGGAAAACCGGAGTACCCAGAGAAAAACCTCTTGGAGCAGAGTAGAGAACGAACAAACTTAACCCAAAAAAGGGGGCCAAGCAAGTAAATATGACATGAAAATTTAGCTTGCACTTTCCAGGAACGAACGTCCACTGAAGAGAAATTTCGACCTTTCATGCAACGCTTTCCTTCAAAAAACAAAAACAACAGCGCAAACTAATTTCTAAGAAGAACTTTGTGAATGACTTAAATAGGAACACTACGTCAGTCCACTCTTTTAAAGCTTGATCAAAAATCAAGAAGCAACATCAGAACACAGTGAATATGCTGAGAATAAAGGAGAATTATGGCCTTTGATTGAGAGCAGAAGAAACATAAAATGCTGGTTAAACTTACTGTCCTCATCTGTGATGACAACGATAGGTACACTTTTATTTCCACCTCCTTTGATAGTAGATGCAAACACTGTTATGCTGTAGTTAGTGTATTCATTCAGACCTGTCAGAGTAGCAGTTGTATTTGGAGCAGTCACGTTCTCCATTTGTTCAGACCCACTAGGCAATGCCCTGTATGTAACGGTGTAACTCAGAATAACACCATTTTTATCATCTGGTGGAACTTCTCCCCAGCTGACGAAAATGCTTGTAGAACTTAAGTTATGTCCTTGGACAGAAGTCGGAGCAGCACTTGGGACTGAAATGAATTGATTTTTTAAATTTGGTTTTCAGAATATATAGCAATATGAAATGTGATTAGTAACAACGGTTACATGGTCTTTGAGGAGAGGGGAAAACCGCAGTACCCAGAGAAAAACCTCTTAGAGCAGAGCAGAGAACGAACAAACGTAACCCAAAAAAAGGGGGCCAAGCAAGTAAATATGACATGAAAAATTAGTATGCACTTTCCAGGAACGAACGTCCACTGAAGAGAAATTTGGACCTTTCATGCAACGCTTTCCTTCAAAAAAAAAAAACAGCGCAAACTAATTTCTGAGAAGAACTTTGTGAATAACTTAAATAGGAACAGTACGTCAGTCCACTCTTTTAAAGCTTGATCAAAAATCAAGAAGCAACATCAGAACACAGTGAATCTGCTGAGGATGCAGGAGAATTATGGCCTTTGATTGAGAGCAGAAGAAACATAAAATGCTGGCTAAACTTACTGTTCTCATCTGTGATGACAACGATAGGTACACTTTTATTTCCACCTCCTTTGATAGTAGATGCAAACACTGTTATGCTGTAGTTAGTGTATTCATTCAGACCTCTCAGAGTAGCAGTTGTATTTGGAGCAGTCACGTTCTCCATTTTTTCAGACCCACTAGGCAATGCCCTGTATGTAACGGTGTAACTCAGAATAACACCATTTTGATCATCTGCTGGAACTTCTCCCCAGCTGACGAAAATGCTTGTTGAACTTAAGTTATGTCCTTGGACAGAAGTCGGAGGAGCACTTGGGACTGAAATGAATTCATTTTTTAAATTTAGTTTTCAGAATATATAGCAATATGAAATGTGATTAGTAACAACGGTTACATGGTCTTTGAGGAGAGGGGAAAACCGCAGTACCCAGAGAAAAACCTCTTAGAGCAGAGTATAGAACGAACAAACGTAACCCAAAAAAAGGGGCCCAAGCAAGTAAATATGACATGAAAAATTAGTATGCACTTTCCAGGAACGAACGTCCACTGAAGACAAATTTCGACCTTTCATGCAACGCTTTCCTTCAAAAAAAAAAAAAAAAAACAGCGCAAACTAATTTCTGCGAAGAACTTTGTGAATGACTTAAATAGGAACAGTACGTCAGTCCACTCTTTTAAAGCCTGATCAAAAATCAAGAAGCAACATCAGAACACAGTGAATCTGCTGAGGATGCAGGAGAATTATGGCCTTTGATTGAGAGCAGAAGAAACATAAAATGCTGGCTAAACTTACTGTCCTCATCTGTGATGACAACGATAGGTACACTTTTATTTCCACCTCCTTTGATAGTAGATGCAAACACTGTTATGCTGTAGTTAGTGTATTCATTCAGACCTGTCAGAGTAGCAGTTGTAGTTGGGGTAGTCACGTTCTCCATTTGTTCAGACCCATTAGGCAATGCCCTGTATGTAACGGTGTAACTTAGAATAACACCATTTTTATCATCTGTTGGAACTTCTTCCCAGCTGACGAAAATGCTTGTAGAACTTAAGTTATGTCCTTGGACAGAAGTCGGAGGAGCACTTGGGACTGAAATGAATTGATTTTATAAAATTGGTTTTCAGAATATATAGCAATATGAAATGTGATTAGTGACAACGGTTACATGGTCTTTGAGGAGAGGGGAAAACCGCAGTACCCAGAGAAAAACCTCTTAGGGCAGAGCAGAGAACGAACAAACGTAACCCAAAAAAAGGGGGCCAAGCAAGTAAATATGACATGAAAAATTAGTATGCACTTTCCAGGAATGAACGTCCACTTAATACAAATTTCGACCTTTCATGCAACGCTTTCCTTCAAAAAAAAAAAAAAAAACAGCGCAAACTAATTTCTGAGAAGAACTTTGTGAATAACTTAAATAGGAACAAAACGTCAGTCCACTCCTTTAAAGCTTGATCAAAAATCAAGAAGCAACATCAGAACACAGTGAATCTGCTGAGGATGCAGGAGAATTATGGCCTTTGATTGAGAGTAGAAGAAACATAAAATGCTGGTTAAACTTACTGTCCTCATCTGTGATGACAACGATAGGTACACTTTTATTTCCACCTCCTTTGATAGTAGATGCAAATACTGTTATGCTGTAGTTAGTGTATTCATTCAGACCTGTCAGAGTAGCAGTTGTATTTGGAGCAGTCACGTTCTCCATTTGTTCAGACCCACTAGGCAATGCCCTGTATATAACGGTGTAACTCAGAATAACACCATTTTTTTCATCTGGTGGAACTTCTCCCCAGCTGACGAAAATGCTTGTTGAACTTAAGTTATGTCCTTGGACAGAAGTCGGAGGAGCATTTGTGACTGAAATGAATTGATTTTTTAAATTTGGTTTTCAGAATATATAGCAATATGAAATGTGATTAGTAACAACGGCTACATGGTCTTTGAGGAGAGGGGAAAACCGGAGTACCCAGAGAAAAACCTCTTGGAGCAGAGTAGAGAACGAACAAACTTAACCCAAAAAAAGGGGGCCAAGCAAGTAAATATGACATGAAAATTTAGCTTGCACTTTCCAGGAACGAACGTCCACTGAAGAGAAATTTCGACCTTTCATGCAACGCTTTCCTTCAAAAAAACAAAAACAACAGCGCAAACTAATTTCTAAGAAGAACTTTGTGAATGACTTAAATAGGAACACTACGTCAGTCCACTCTTTTAAAGCTTGATCAAAAATCAAGAAGCAACATCAGAACACAGTGAATATGCTGAGAATAAAGGAGAATTATGGCCTTTGATTGAGAGCAGAAGAAACATAAAATGCTGGTTAAACTTACTGTCCTCATCTGTGATGACAACGATAGGTACACTTTTATTTCCACCTCCTTTGATAGTAGATGCAAACACTGTTATGCTGTAGTTAGTGTATTCATTCAGACCTGTCAGAGTAGCAGTTGTATTTGGAGCAGTCACGTTCTCCATTTGTTCAGACCCACTAGGCAATGCCCTGTATGTAACGGTGTAACTCAGAATAACACCATTTTTATCATCTGGTGGAACTTCTCCCCAGCTGACGAAAATGCTTGTAGAACTTAAGTTATGTCCTTGGACAGAAGTCGGAGGAGCACTTGGGACTGAAATGAATTGATTTTTACAATTTGGTTTTCAGAATATATAGAATATAATATATAGAATATAATATGATTAGTAACAACGGCTACATGGTCTTTGAGGAGAGGGGAAAACCGGAGTACCCAGAGAAAAACCTCTTAGAGCAGAGCAGAGAACGAACAAACGTAACCCAAAAAAAGGGGGCCAAGCAAGTAAATATGACATGAAAAATTAGTATGCACTTTCCAGGAACGAACGTCCACTGAAGAGAAATTTGGACCTTTCATGCAAGGCTTTCCTTCAAAAAAAAAAAAAAACAACGCAAACTAATTTCTGAGAAGAACTTTGTGAATAACTTAAATAGGAACAGTACGTCAGTCCACTCTTTTAAAGCTTGATCAAAAATCAAGAAGCAACATTAGAACACAGTGAATCTGCTGAGGATGCAGGAGAATTATGGCCTTTGATTGAGAGCAGAAGAAACATAAAATGCTGGCTAAACTTACTGTTCTCATCTGTGATGACAACGATAGGTACACTTTTATTTCCACCTCCTTTGATAGTAGATGCAAACACTGTTATGCTGTAGTTAGTGTATTCATTCAGACCTGTCAGAGTAGCAGTTGTATTTGGAGCAGTCACGTTCTCCATTTGTTCAGACCCACTAGGCAATGCCCTGTATGTAACGGTGTAACTCAGAATAACACCATTTTTATCATCCGGTGGAACTTCTCCCCAGCTGACGAAAATGCTTGTTGAACTTAAGTTATGTCCTTGGACAGAAGTCGGAGGAGCACTTGGGACTGAAATGAATTGATTTTTTACAATTTGGTTTTCAGAATATATAGAATATAATATATAGAATATAATATGATTAGTAACAACGGCTACATGGTCTTTGAGGAGAGGGGAAAACCGGAGTACCCAGAGAAAAACCTCTTGGAGCAGAGTAGAGAACGAACAAACTTAACCCAAAAAAAGGGGCCAAGCAAGTAAATATGACATGAAAATTTAGCTTGCACTTTCCAGGAACGAACGTCCACTGAAGAGAAATTTCGACCTTTCATGCAACGCTTTCCTTCAAAAAAACAAAAACAACAGCGCAAACTAATTTCTAAGAAGAACTTTGTGAATGACTTAAATAGGAACACTACGTTAGTCCACTCTTTTAAAGCTTGATCAAAAATCAAGAAGCAACATCAGAACACAGTGAATATGCTGAGAATAAAGGAGAATTATGGCCTTTGATTGAGAGCAGAAGAAACATAAAATGCTGGTTAAACTTACTGTCCTCATCTGTGATGACAACGATAGGTACACTTTTATTTCCACCTCCTTTGATAGTAGATGTAAACACTGTTATGCTGTAGTTAGTGTATTCATTCAGACCTGTCAGAGTAGCAGTTGTATTTGGAGCAGTCACGTTCTCCATTTGTTCAGACCCACTAGGCAATGCCCTGTATGTAACGGTGTAACTCAGAATAACGCCATTTTTATCATCTGGTGGAACTTCTCCCCAGCTGACGAAAATGCTTGTAGAACTTAAGTTATGTCCTTGGACAGAAGTCGGAGGAGCACTTGGGACTGAAATGAATTGATTTTTACAATTTGGTTTTCAGAATATATAGAATATAATATATAGAATATAATATGATTAGTAACAACGGCTACATGGTCTTTGAGGAGAGGGGAAAACCGCAGTACCCAGAGAAAAACCTCTTAGAGCACAGTAGAGAACGAACAAACGTAACCCAAAAAAAGGGGGCCAAGCAAGTAAATATGACATGAAAAATTAGTATGCACTTTCCAGGAACGAACGTCCACTGAAGAGAAATCTCGACCTTTCATGCAACGCCTTCCTTCAAAAAAAAAAAAAAAAAACAGCGCAAACTAATTTCTGCGAAGAACTTTGTGAATGACTTAAATAGGAACAGTACGTCAGTCCACTCTTTTAAAGCCTGATCAAAAATCAAGAAGCAACATCAGAACACAGTGAATCTGCTGAGGATGCAGGAGAATTATGGCCTTTGATTGAGAGCAGAAGAAACATAAAATGCTGGCTAAACTTACTGTCCTCATCTGTGATGACAACGATAGGTACACTTTTATTTCCACCTCCTTTGATAGTAGATGCAAACACTGTTATGCTGTAGTTAGTGTATTCATTCAGACCTGTCAGAGTAGCAGTTGTATTTGGGGTAGTCACGTTCTCCATTTGTTCAGACCCATTAGGCAATGCCCTGTATGTAACGGTGTAACTTAGAATAACACCATTTTTATCATCTGGTGGAACTTCTCCCCAGCTGACGAAAATGCTTGTAGAACTTAAGTTATGTCCTTGGACAGAAGTCGGAGGAGCACTTGGGACTGAAATGAATTGATTTTATAAAATTGGTTTTCAGAATATATAGCAATATGAAATGTGATTAGTGACAACGGTTACATGGTCTTTGAGGAGAGGGGAAAACCGCAGTACCCAGAGAAACCTCTTAGAGCAGAGCAGAGAACGAACAAACGTAACCCAAAAAAAGGGGGCCAAGCAAGTAAATATGACATAAAAAATTAGTATGTGCTTTCCAGGAACGAACGTCCACTGAAGAGAAATCTCGACCTTTCATGCAACGCTTTCCTTCAAAAAAAAAAAAAACAGCGCAAACTAATTTCTGAGAAGAACTTTGTGAATAACTTAAATAGGAACAGTACGTCAGTCCACTCTTTTAAAGCTTGATCAAAAATCAAGAAGCAACATCAGAACACAGTGAATCTGCTGAGGATGCAGGAGAATTATGGCCTTTGATTGAGAGCAGAAGAAACATAAAATGCTGGCTAAACTTACTGTCCTCATCTGTGATGACAACGATAGGTACACTTTTATTTCCACCTCCTTTGATAGTAGATGCAAACACTGTTATGCTGTAGTTAGTGTATTCATTCAGACCTGTCAGAGTAGCAGTTGTATTTGGAGCAGTCACGTTCTCCATTTGTTCAGACCCACTAGGCAATGCCCTGTATGTAATGGTGTAACTCAGAATAACACCATTTTTATCATCTGGTGGAACTTCTCCCCAGCTGACGAAAATGCTTGAAGAACTTAAGTTATGTCCTTGGACAGAAGTCGGAGCAGCACTTGGGACTGAAATGAATTGATTTTTTAAATTTGGTTTTCAGAATATATAGCAATATGAAATGTGATTAGTAACAACGGTTACATGTTCTTTGAGGAGAGGGGAAAACCGCAGTACCCAGAGAAAAACCTCTTAGAGCAGAGTAGAGAACGAACAAACTTAACCCAAAAAAAGGGGGCCAAGCAAGTAAATATGACATGAAACATTAGCTTGCACTTTCCAGGAACGAACGTCCACTGAAGAGAAATTTGGACCTTTCATGCAACGCTTTTCTTCCAAAAAAAAAAAAAAAAAAATAGCGAAAACAAATTTCTGAGAAGAACTTTGTGAATGACTTAAAAAGGAACAGTACGTCAGTCCACTCTTTTAAAGCCTGATCAAAAATCAAGAAGCAACATCAGAACACAGTGAATCTGCTGAGGATGCAGGAGAATTATGGCCTTTGATTGAGAGCAGAAGAAACATAAAATGCTGGCTAAACTTACTGTCCTCATCTGTGATGACAACGATAGGTACACTTTTATTTCCACCTCCTTTGATAGTAGATGCAAACACTGTTATGCTGTAGTTAGTGTATTCATTCAGACCTGTCAGAGTAGCAGTTGTATTCGGAGCAGTCACGTTCTCCATTTGTTCAGACCCACTAGGCAATGCCCTGTATGTAACGGTGTAACTCAGAATAACACCATTTTTATCATCTGGTGGAACTTCTCCCCAGCTGACGAAAATGCTTGTAGAACTTAAGTTATGTCCTTGGACAGAAGTCGGAGGAGCACTTGGGACTGAAATGAATTGATTTTTTAAATTTGGTTTTCAGAATATATAGCAATATGAAATGTAATTAGTAACAACGGTTACATGGTCTTTGAGGAGAGGGGACAACTGCAGTACCCAGAGAAAAACCTCTTAGAGCAGAGTAGAGAACCAACAAACTTAACCCACATATGACGCCAAGTCTGGGAATTGAAGCCGGGCCACCTGTACATTGGTGGAAAGCGAGGGCTCTCACCACTTTGCCATCCCTGCTTTTGGGATGGGATAAGATAATTGAAGATAAGATAAATTTATTTAAGTGCAATAGAATCGCACGTTTGTTTCCGTAACCTTTGCTGTTGGCAGCAAATGGCTTAGACCACAAGGAATCAACAGTTTCGTTTTCCTTAAAGTGCTATTTCACAAATTTACTACCATGCTACTGTAGTAGGAAGAATTCATACGACGTTATGGACCGTGACGATAATCGTGGTTTTTTTAATGGTACTAGCTTAAAATTTTGGTATTTACCAATGCCGGCCGTAAACCTACTATTGTCCTCTGGAACATAAAAAAATTATTACAACTAGGCATGCATGTACCTTCTTCGTCTGTGGTTGCATTTACTATGGAGCTTGCGTCAC